>NW_017259279.1:1546587-1554779 GCF_001594045.1 Atta colombica | reverse complement strand
GTAAGAGCGTCATATTCGATCGATCGAACAACTTTGTTACGAAGCGAATCACGTATGCACGATAAAGATGAGAAATATATTTTATAGAGAAAAAGAAGGATATAGTTTTGATCTAACAATAAATTTTAATCTATTAAGATAATTCTAATAATAAAATGTATGTTGAATATATATAACTAAATCGATATAAAATTAATACTTATTATTAATAAAATAAATACTTCTTTTTTAAACTATCTTCAATATATGATAATTTTCAACATATCTTTGCAAGTCGCTAAAATTAAGATTGATGCTTGTGATTTCCTGTCGTACAAAAGCCGATTCATCGACGATATCTATCTGTGTTTGTAATAATTTCCCTGAAGTCTTTGGTTACCTACTATCACATCTCTTAACTGTCGATACTACCTTCGGTCTTCTTAAATCTCTCCTAGATACGCGGCACTTTCACCATTACTTCATGTACTTGCGCTTCGGCAGAAGTAGAATAACCCCTATGGCCACGCAGATATGCCACAGACTATGAATGAGATAATAATTCCTGCGCGTTTGCAGGAACGCGTAACAAACAAGACCCAGAATAACGAGAAGAACTCCGGCCGGGAAATAGATGGTCCTAGAAACAGAAATATTTTATGCTGCAATAAAGAAAGAATATAAAATGCAAAGAAAAATACAACTTCGGTCGCGTCATGAAAAGATAATACTTCTGACTTTACTCCATTATTTCGACGTTGTCTTATTATGTATTTATATATACATTCCCAAATACACTGCAAAGACAGATTTTGAACATAGTACATGCTATCAATTTCTGATGGTAGAAAGGCAACAAATTTTACACAGTCTATAATATTTAACAATATCAACAATAATATCAAATGCTAGAATAGGATAAACTGGCCTGCTGTCAATCTACTGTCTCCGCACGCGTAGATCCTTACATTAGGTTTCTATTATAAATCTGCTGATATAGTATATCAATAGACTTTGTCGATAAACAAGATCTGAGCTTAATGCAGATAGAACATTAATAAAATCTATAGATATGTTACTTTAGTTAGTGTCGACTGGGAGATTGTTAATGGATCTACAGTGGGATCTAATTGAATTTACTTGCCAACAAACTATTAGCATTTTGCTAACTGAATTACAATGTTCTATTTATCTCTATGTTCTATTATCTAATTATCTTTATTGTAGAAAATTTTTATTTTTTTTTATCAAGCAGTTTTTTTATTATACAACATTTCTAAGTTCTTCGATAAAAATTAAATTTTTCCTCAAAGTTTTTCTTTCTTACCTATATGGACGCGAGGGATATCTGATGGTGCGCTTTCTCTTGCATCTAAACCCCCAAGACAGTCCGATTAAGGCGGAACCAGTGACGGCTGGCAGTAGGAACACCCAAAGTGCTGTACGGTCCATCTCGGCGCCCATCGCGAGTACAATCGCACCAGCCACTTGACAGAAAGCGGTTAATCTTGGCCCAAATGATGCAATCGCTACTAAGGTCACCCAGATAGCAAGCAACGCATTAAAGAAATCGCAGAATTGTAGCACGCTTAATCGCATAATGCACACACTGTAGATCTCCTCGCCGGCCTCGCATGCGTGGTAGAACGTGGAGAAGAACATAACCGCCACATAGGCGACTGCTTCGGTAAAGTATTCGCGTTTTACAGCAACGTAGATCGAGCCAAGGAAAGCAAAATTACTGAAGGTGAGGGCGAGCAGTTGCAGAAGTATTCCGCTGGTGCTGAGAACATACATGTTGTCCGCACAATCGAAGCCGCGATAGCCGCCTGTGCAGTAGCACGCCGAGAAGACAAAGCCGCCGCTCATGTAGTGCATGCACTTGCCACGATGTCCGCAACGACCCTCGATGCACGGCGATGATGATACGATGCTCTCCACCCGGACAACAGGACAGCGCGGCAGACAATCGCACGTTTCACATACAATGTCGTCTTGCAAACAGGTGCGGCTGCAGGAACAGGAGCTGGTGCTGATGTTGATATTGGCACCGTTGAGCGTTTTTTCCTCCGCTCCTTCTTTTTCCTCCTCGGGGCAGAAGACGCGAAGGCTAATGTACCAGGTGCCTGCCTCGGGGAAGGGCACGTGCACATAAGCTGGTTCAGTCGCATTCACGTACATATCCGCCGTCGTGAGACTCCGCGCGCGGACACAACTACCGCCAGAAGTGATATTCGTGTAGTACCCTAAAGAATTTCAAAGGAACGTGGAGGATGAAATGATGTGTGAAGAGACCCTAAAAATTAATCTTAATAAATTTTAATTTTATATAAACTGTGCATGCTCTACTTTTTTATATTATTATATTATATATTAAAAACAAAGATATTTGTTGCAAAATGAGATATATTACATAAACGTGACTGATAAGTTTATCTTCAAACTATACTCGTTGAAGGAAGTATCGAATTTTCTATTTTAATCCTAAAAGAAATTAGAGGAACTTTAAGACACAAGAACTGACCTAAGGAAACACAGGCCACGAGAACAATGTTCTTTTTGTACTTCTCCTCCACGTCGATCAGCTTGAAGCCGAGAGTGACCGTGCCGCCGACATCGTACACCCGACCGATCTCGAAACTAAGGACGGAGAGAGTCTCGGCGGTTACGTTAAAGGGTTGGGGCTTTGTGTCGTTGCCAAGCAGGTGTTCGTAGTCGAAGAGGAAAAATTCAGGAAAGGATTTTCGCGACAGCACCACCGGCGTCACCTGATCGACTCCGATATCTGTTTGGTGATTCATTGGCAGTTGCATCGTCACATTCGACGCATTTCCTGACAATAGACGAAGGGTCACAAAGTGGAAGTTGTCTACGTAGGGCTTGAAGGATAGCGACATTGCCGTGGAGTTGAGCAGGCCATCAGCGAGATTATCCTCCGCCGTGACATAGACGACTATGTTGCAATCTTCGCCGCAAGACGACTTCAAGGACAGGCTCAGTTCCTCGAGACCGACGTCCGGTACAAGATACTGTACTATCGCTGTGTCGGAAGTTTCGTCCAACTGCACCTTATATTCAATCTCAAAATCTACTAATGATGTCGTAGCTGGCATCTCCACGAACATTTCAGCGTCCATTACGGTCTCACAGGACACACTGAGACCTGCGAAGCAGTTTCTCGTTATCTTAAAGAGACTGACAAAATCCGGCTCCATTTCTTTAAGTTTTGCAAAAATAATAATAATAATAATAATAATAGTAAAGTAATAGTAAATAATAGTATATATATTTATGTGCAATGATATAAAAGAAAAGAAATTATACAGTAAGAAGGAAAAATGAAAAAAAGAGATGCATAATAAAAAAGTGAGGAATCAGCAATAATGTTGTCTAAAAACCTAAATTTGAACGAAATTTGTGTAAAATAAAATGTAAAAAGTTAATGTATAAAATGTTAAAGAATTAAACTACAACCTAAATTAAAAGTAGGAGTCACTTTTACTTATACATATCAAAAAACGATATCGCTTTCAAGAAAATATTTTTAAGAAATATTTCTACTTTCAAAAACATTATTGTTATTAAAAAATTATCGGACAAAATGCGAATGTTTATTAAAAAATACTAAGCAATTCGATAATATTATTTTATTTTATTCTTAATTTTTTATTTATTAAAGAAAATGTAATAAATTGCATTTTTCTCTACCTTGCTGTTTGATCTTTCCGTCTTCAGGATCAGTCCAGGATCGAAAAGCGATCGCATACCAGTCACCCGCCGATGGAGCCTCTATCTTAATTATATATTGCTCGCCGTCACTCTGCATCTCTAGACTGTACTGTCGCCGACGTTTCTTCTTCTCTATCAGCTTTGCAGCCACTTTCGATCCATCGGGACAGACAAATGGCAAACTGGCGGATTTTAAATACAACGAAATGTTGAGCGGTGTACATCTACCTATCCCGCCAGTTTTTTCTTCTTTTGCTGTAAATCTGAAGCACAACAAAATATCTTCATAAAAGATATTTAAGAAAACGTAGATAACAGAACATTTTACTTCAATGAAAAGCAAATCAAGGGAAAAAAAATAAGATGTATAAGATACATTAAATGATCTCATTAAAATATATGTGTAAGATGTATAGTAGAATATATGTATAAAAACAATTTAGAGATATAAATTTTTAAGATTGCTTCCATTCCAAAATTAAAGAGAACTAATGAGGATAAATAACATTTGTAGACAAATAGTGAGGAAAAATAAAATTCTGCTGCTGCACGAAAAGAATTTACTAAAATTTTAAAAATTTACCTATCATGGAGAGAATTTTTTTAGAGTTTAATACTATATTTTCTACTACCATATTTTCAGGGTAAATTTTAAGAGAAAATTCTTTTCGTGTAGATATAGATCTAAAAATAATTTATTTGGACCATTAAAATAATTGTGTAGGAATCTTAAGCAACATTGCAAAAAGTTTTGATATTCTACAAATCAGTTGGAATATTACATAATTATTTTGGTCCAACAAAATTATATAGATCTGCATCTAACTAAATTTTTAGATACTTCAGCAAAATCTCAACTGCGTGTGATATATCCTCGAATTGCAAGCATAAATACAAGAAGGGTAAGTTTTTTTTCTAAGAAACGCAAAAAATGAAAAATTTCTTTATTAATAAAAATCAATAATAAAAATTTTTATATTTTACTTTTAATATATAAGGAAAAAATTACACAATCGCTACCTTAATTTTGAAAAAGATCCTATCGAGTCTTTCTCGGTTAAATACGTACTTGAAGGCAACCGCGACGGTACGTTCGGGCACATTGAAGTGGATGATCGAGATGTGACGATATGCGTAATAATCTACCAAGACATTGCTTGGTTGTTGGGCGATCTTCTCCAACTTGCCGCATAGCCCCTGCTGGGCTGCAAGTGTCCATGCCAGTAGCACGGCTAAAGCGCTTTCTCGCATATTCTGATGTCTTGCTACATAAGGAAGGTGTCCGTCCGATTTGAAAAGCTGCGAGAGAGAAGAAATGCAAAATGCATTGCACGATCAAAGATCAAATTTTCTCATTTCCTTTTTTGTATGATTTAAAATAAAAACCATCTTCGATAGAATTAACTCAATTATTAAAGTATATTTTATTATTATTTGTGTATCAATTACCGCGACAACTCCTATTTTACATTCTTATCTTTAATTTGTTAAAAACTACCTTAATTACGATAACTTATATGATAACAGTTTTTTATCAGGAATAGCGTTATATGATTAGTGGGAACTTTTTAAGGTACATCCTGTATGTTTATATATTTTTTTTACAATTGAATTAACGTTGTACAAAAAAATGTTAGTAGTATTAAGTGGATTTTTTCGCATTTAATTTTCATGCAAAACATGCTTTATATAAAAAAGAAATAATATGTCGAATTTTTATTTGTATCAAATAATTGATAGGTACTGACGATAGGTACATTTCGTGAACGCGCAATAATTTCATTTCACAATCGATAAACGGCGAGAATCAGGAAATTCGAGAATCTAATAGAGACTATCTTCAACTGCAGACAGACTCTCCTTGTTCAATTTTTATTCTAACATTAGTTTTCACGATTGTAGCAATTGCATCACTGTTAGCTATAAAGGATTCCAAAAGGATTTTAAGTAAAATTCACTTATTCTTGTAATAATAAGAATCCGAAAGTTTTTCGGCGAAAATCTCATTTTACATAAGACGTATCACGGTAAAATGTATTTTTCAGGAGAAAAACAAAATTTATTTTCTTGAAAAGTATGTACATTGATTCTGAGAATTTAATAATGAATTTAATAATGAAATAATTAATAAGCCAAAAAGAGCCCATGCGGATATTGATGCACAATATCGATTTATAAAAGAACATTTACATAATTAACAAATTAAGAATAGCAAACCAAATTTTAACCAAATTTTTGGTCCTTCCCTTTGTTTTTATTTCAAACACATAATTTTATTAATAATCGCGTCAAAATTGTACCACAGATTATTATTAATAGATTATTATTAACTGATATTCGCAATAATCTCTGCCAACTGATCACTGTTTGTAACCATCCAATAGACTTGTGTTGACATTTCGTTGCGATACAAGAAAAATTTTTTAACATGTTTTCAGATTGACTATGTATAATTATTTTAATTCGTGACGAAAAATATTAGAATTGTTTTATATGTTAAATTGTTTTATTGTTAACAACAGTAAGGAGAATAAAAAATTCTCGGTCGAAATGTGCTATTTTTAATCTGTTAATTATATAAGTGTCTTTTTAATAAATCGACATTGCACGTCAATATCCGCGCTTGGCTTATTAATTATTTCATTATTTTTTTACTATCACTTCAAAAATTCTACGATTAATTACCTATGATTAATAATTACGATTAATTATTCTATGATTTAATAAGTAAATAAAAAATATGAACAATCAGTTTTTGCAAAAATTTTTAATTAAGCAATCCTAATTTTTTAAAACTCTATTGAAGTTGAAATGTCTCTTATCATATAAATATTTTTTTTCCTAATTGTTTAATATTTCAAGCCATTTTAAGGCTTCGATAGCTCTGATTTATGACAATTTCGTTTCCATTTACATCCTTCTGATGTTGAGCTTTCAATCAATAACTATAGATAGAAAATATTTTCCTGCATTCCTGCTTATAAATAAAAGTATTTTTGCTCCACATCGCATGAGGGATGATTTCAATAAATCTCTGTGAAAAAGACATGTGATCTTCACGAGATTCATTCAACCTTAAATGGAGTTTCACGTTTCTTTGCGTTCGGAAGTGATCCAACTGCCTTCTTGCATCTGACGGATGAATTTTATATAACTCATTTAAGAGATTGAAGGAGGAGTAGATTTATATATGGTATGCACCGCCAAGTAGGTCAGATTCCATTGTTAATTCACACTTCCTGCGGTCGACAGTGCAAGAAGCAACAAGCTGTCCGCATGCTTATCATCGAAGAAACGCGTGAATGACGTTAATGTTGAGCGTCGCAAATGATTTCTTTTAATCCTTTGTTTTCCGAGATTATTTTATATTCTTGAGATCCCACATTATGAATCCTTCCGTGTAACACGGAAACCCTGTGATTTAATTACCATGAGTTATGTGGCGGAAAATTAATCGCGGGATTACGAGAATTGCAGATTTAATTTAAATTCGCAAAAATCCAGAGTTGATAAATTTTCGTAGAAAATCAAGGGGAAACAGAAGCTTTTTGTTGCTCATCGCTAACAATTATTTACAATCAGCAATTATTCATAGTATAAAGTAATTTAATTAGCACTATATATGCAATATAAAAAATTAACAAAATATTTAAAGGCTTTTTAATCAGCTGTATATATAAAAGTCTCAAATTAAATTTTGATGTAATGTAAAATGCGCGTAATGTTCAGAGGTGAACAGATTTATCTTTCTCCTTTTTTCTAATAAAGAAAAAAGGAGAAAGATAAATTACAAGAAATTTAGCTAAAAAGAATAAAAGCTAGACTTTGAAAGCTAGACTTTTCTTTTGATCATATTACGTGACTCATAATCGCTCGATAAGATATGTCGATGAATCGACAATTGCGGAGCTGTACTGAGAGTCGCTAAATGACAGCTGTGCATATCATGGATTAATTAATCCAAACTATTCAGGCTCCACCAGTCGAAGCTATTGAATAAAACATCGACAATTGATAATCAATATCGTAAAAAACGAAATCGATTATCGATATTCCACTTATTTATCCGTATATTCACTTATTGTCGTTTGACAATAAGTGACATAACTAACAATAAGTAATCTATAATTATACTTCCATAGAGAGCAATGTTAAAAGATCGAAGATACATTCGAGTATCTTCACACGTTTTTGAATAGCGATTGAAGCGAATTGTTCAATTGTTATTCTATTATCTGTTTGAAGAGAGAATTTAAATAATACAAGAATTCAAATTTAAAAAAAGACTGAAATTAAAATAATATGAGAAATCGAATAAAAAATTGGAAGAAACTGACAAAATTTTGAACTCCGTTGAAAATAATCTTTGATGTTATTGAATAATAATAAATTAAAATTTTGAAAATTTTAAGCTTTTTCTATTTTCTGCATTTTTTATTATAAAATAAAATGAAAGTCGTACAATTATAAAGTGAAGACTTATA
>NW_017259279.1:1537565-1546487 GCF_001594045.1 Atta colombica | reverse complement strand
TATATATATATATTTATATTTCTTGTTGTACTTTCTTATAATCAATAATTAAGCGTAAAAGTAAACGTAAAATAAACGAGATTAAATTTCCAATTTAGAATAATTGGTTATTCGAAGAAAATGCATTTAAAAAACTGATGAAATTTTTCTCTCTATAAAATTTAATTCTTTATATTATTCAAAACTATGAAATAAAAACTTATTAAAGAGTTATTTTTTTCATATTGATCTTTCTTTTACAATAAAATAATCAATATTATTTTGTTTCTAATGTATTTTATCGTGTTCTAATTTATGATCGTTAAAACGAGATCGAATCTAGCGATTAGAATATAGCGCAAGCTGTTGAGATTAAATCTATAAACTTACCTTTTCACGAAGTGTATTTAGATTTATTTAAAAAATATATAAACGCGTTCCGCGTTTGCTGACGCAAGAATATTATAGGCACAATTTCTTTTATAATATCTTAGCAATAACAATTGTGCGCATTATATACACAATGTTCAAGATAATCGCGTTTTTTTCGCTTCACTCGCCTCGTGCACGATACGCTGTCGATGCGTCGACGCGACGCCTTGCACAAGTTGTCGTCGCGACGCTCACGAGGTTCGCGAGAGGAGTACCGTGTCTGACAGTGAAAGCTCTTCACCTGGATGAGGTCCAACCGCGATTCCAGCAACAAGTGCTTACGCACACGAGCGATCACAATCGCTCTATTTAAACGGAGCAAATCGTATCTCTCCGCGCGGCGAAGTTACTGATAATTTCGCGAGCGATTTTGTTATCCCTACCTATTTTCGCGAGCCCGCAATATGTCGGGCACGAGCGGCCGCCGACGCGCCGCTGATTGCAGCATCCGCTGATCCACCGCGATGCTGGACACCGACCACGTCCAGACGACTGTCTTGCGACGGGCCGCCGGCGCGGGGAAGCGCGCACTGACCGAGTATCCGAAAGCGCGTCTCGCCCTGTCCCTCAGTATCGTCATTGGAGGTGGTGGAAGCGGTGACGGCGGCGATACCGCAAAGGGCGATGCGGTACGCCTGCGTTCACTCTTTAATAGTGATAGCAAAAGCTCGCGCGCGCGCGATAAGCTCGTGCGATACTGCTTTTAAGCGCGAGCCTTTAAATTTGACGAGCCTTTTGGCGTGCGCAGCTACCAAACTCAAACCTGGGAAGTCAAGAATTCAAAGTATTATACATTATTTTATTCTGGTTGTTCGCCGAATGTTTAACAAAAATAAAGTGATACCTGAGTATTCCAGGAGGTTCTGAATATAATCCTGTACAGGAAAAATTCTTCGAAGGAGAAACCTTCAAAGCTACTCATCGAAGTTTTCAAGCTTATGATGCACTTTTGTGGATTTTTTTCTAAGCTTTCAAATTATACTCATTTCAGCACTCGAGCTTTTCATCCGTGGAAATTCTCTTGATCTTGAAACTATCTTTCTTCAGCGAAAGCTTATACTTTACTGAAGTAAAAAACACAGCATTGCTTGTCGGCTACCCACACGTTTTCGTCATCGATAAAAACGTATAAGTGTACACACATACGCTTTCTCTCTGATGTGATGTGTCATTTCAATGTATATGGTCACTTCTTTTGACCTTCTCCACGATAATTCTATAATTTTATGTAATCATTTAATGACTAACATCCGGTTAGATTTTGACGAATTATGATGATCGTCTTATGTCCATTTCTATCAATGTAGATTTATAATAATTTCGATTTAATTAATTTATTATTTTTTTCTAAAAAGTAGAACAAAATAAAAAATAAATAAATAAACTAAATAAAAAAGATAATAAATAAACTAAAATTAAAGTTAATCTACATTGACATAATTATTAAAACGGAGTTTCACAAAGACAGTTGGAGATAGCGCATGTAGTATGTTCATGGCAAACAATGGCCAATATGTGACCGAAAGTGGGCATGGTGGAAGCTTATCTCACAGCAAATGTGCCTATATACACGTTCTGTATACAGAGTTATATTATCGTTGCAATATATTACGATATAAATGGATGATATATTGCGGCATAGTGATATTATCGCTAAGAGCATGCTGGGCACGTACAAAACATCACAAGACAATGTACTCGATTGTAATATCAAAAAACGAATACATAGAGCATAGTTTTATTTTAGAGGGATATGTCGTATTGTTCTTCGCAAATATATTCTTGGAAAAAATTGCAAAGGAATCCATTTTCGACGGAATGATAGCATGAGTGAAATATTCAACATCGTTTTACTATCAAACTATTTTAATACAATATTATACGAACGGATTGTAAAAAATATAAAACATTATATAAAAACTACATACAATTTGTAGAAAATATAAATAATATAAATAAGATGAGCATTTTCAATATCTCAGTCATTGTCAACAATTTAAGTTAATATTCTTATATACACACAATGTTAGTTGTGTATACACAAACGGTATAAAATAGTATAAAATATACTCTGTCATTAATTGCACAGTAAAACAAGTATATGTATAAAATACTTTGCGTTGCGTTGATTAAGTCAGATTTTAAAATTCCCAAGATTCCATCCATCTTAAAGAATGCATCGAGCTGTCGGGATCCATAGCAGATGGACCGTCCATCCCATAAGCCAACGGCGAGAACAGATAAAAGCTGTAATTTAAATTAAAAATATAAAATTTGATTAAGTCTTAATCTCTCGATATCATTTTTTAATAAAAATCCAAAAGAACTTTAATTTTTAAAAATATGTACAAATTATTTCATTGTAAGATTAGAATTGAATGAAAGGCAACCTTTACCTGTAAACAGTACCGGAAATTATAATTCCTAATATGACATGATAAAACGTATTTCCCACTTTGCTGGGTAACAGCAGCAGGAAGCTCTCAATAACGTGATTCAATGTAATCCCGGTCAGCATGGAGCTGTACAGTAACGCCGGGAAATAATGGTGAAAGTACAGTACCCTGGTCATCGCCCAAAAAGGTGCATAATGCAAGAACCACCCGAGGAAAAGCCACTTGCCGGCATGCGTTATTTTGCTCTGCTGTTTGAACATGATAGCATCATCGATATAGCCCCGTTGCTCACGCACGGAAGCGTGGACATAAAGAATTATAAATATTACAAGAAAGACTATGTTCCCCCACCAAATGATAGGATTGCCGAGTAAATATATCCTTTGATTATTCCCGGAAAAGAATTGCCCCTACAAAGAAAAAGTAGGGGTTTTTTTCAGGATTTGCTTCTTCAAAATTACGACGATTGTATAGTATATAAATTAATTTACTCTATAATTTATAGGCCACTGCCATGGTCGTGAGGACACCTCTCCTTCCTTCACTTTTAGATCCGAATTGCCTTGCAACATCACGGCATGCGACTCCAGAAATCTATCAAGGAATCCTGGCGCATACACGCGGAAACTGACATTTGGTACTAATAAAAAACAGTACAGTGTTATACATCGCTTTAATTGTTAATGATAAACTCAATGGCTTGTGTCACTCGCTTACATTTGGCGTATTGATTGTCCTCGATGTTCCATAATCCATTTTTATCTCTCATGTTAGGATTACAAGAAACCTCTTGCTGGCTATACCCCCTAGATAAATTAAAAGTTGATTGTACAATAGAAAATTTTGTTCTACGCGAAAGATTTAAATTAAAGATTTAATGTAATTTTTATCGCTACTAACCATTTCGGTAACGTTTTGCCGCTACATGTTAACACACAATGATGAAGATAATGCACGAACTTTAATTTACTTGTCACTGTCTCAACTACGTCGCCATCCTTTCCATTCGTTATCAATATTTTCCAAACGTCGTTAGCATCGCCCGTACCGTTCTAAAAGGCAAACAGGAAATACGCTTGATAAAATCGAAAGCAATGCCACATTCAGTTGGAATCACCTTACTTCTCCGTATCCAGTAACTTGATAATGTTTTTTTGATATTGGTGCAATCTCCTTGTGCGAATGTAAATTCCGTCTCGTCGTAATGTGCTCTAGACGCACGAGGTCACCGTGTTTAACTAATTCTGGTTCTGGCGATATCACATCCGTGTCGAATTTCTTCACTAGCCATAGATTGTTATCGTCTTTGTGAGAATAGGTCGTGATCTGTAATCAGATACGTACGTCAAACTATTAGAAACTTAATTTCACTTAATGTCGCCCACTCAAATCATTCTATCATGTGCATTTTCTAGTCTTTTCCAGATGAAATAAGATATATACATCATTTATTTCAATACCTGACAAATTTATAAATCTGTATCTTCTATATAAATTCATTTTGTTTATATTTTCTTTTCTTTATGCTACCTTGTATTAAATACTCGTATATATATGTATTGTAAGTACTCGTATATACATATAACAACCTGTTGCTGTCTGGCGCCGACTCCTTCAGGATATAAATGCCAATGAGAATGTAAGTAACCACCACCTGTGCGATGATTTTTTAATGTAATAGTAGCACCATACGCCAATTGTCGTGGCATTGTAGCGTTGTACAGCGAATTTCCACGTAATAACGACTGAAATTCGGAACTGTAGAAGCCATCGCCACTTCCACTAAGCATAATAATGTTTATTTGTAAATTAAACATTAGTTTGGACACATAATTGTAACTTAAATTATACAGGACATTCTGAGAAATAAGGAAAAATTAACATAAAGTTTATATAAAAATATTTGACGTTAATAGTAACAGATTACGCTCTGTAAATTGATGCAATAATTCTTACCTTTTATTTAAAACGGAAAGATGAATATAAAAAAATAGCATATAAAGTAAAACCGGTAATAGGATGAGACAAAAGCATCTTGCTAACAAATGTTTCCCCACATAAGACTGCAAAAAGCAAAATCCAAATTGTTCTTTGGAAACTTCATCCATTTTCTCAATCTCATACTAATTATTAAATTAAAAGTAAACTTATTAACTAGCTCATTAATCATGTCAATTAAAATGCAAAGCATCGCACCATTTATAACAACACACACAAGTTTAATACTAGAAGATATAATAATTAATTATTTATTTTGAATTAGAAGCACTGAGCAATAGTGCTTTTAATATTCAAAATAAGTAATTCAGTATTATTTGTCGGTATTAAATTGACTAGTAGTCAAGTTAAATTGACTAGTAATATTAAGCTGTATTTCTATAAGAGTAAAAGTTTTGGTATTGAATTTTCATGAAATGACTTACAATAGGCTTAGACAAATCACCCAATTCTCGCCAGAGCTCGTACATGGTATAAAAACCCACAAGCAGAACAACAAAGAGTCCGACGAATTTTACACTGATTGTACATGCAAGTGAAGCTCCGGTGAATGATAACCACAACCACCAGGATCTTGTGAACGATTGATCTTGGAATGATGCTACACGTGCCATGCCCCATGTCGCACACATCATAAAACATAACAATATGGGATCCAGCAGAATATACTGATTCAACGTCAACAAACCTACATCTACAAAGAAAAATAAATCATTTTGTTAATTTGACAAAATTCAAGATTATCTATATCATAAGAACGTTATAATTTACCACATAAGATGAAAAAGGCAGCAAGTGCAGATGCGCGAATGGACTTGGTAAGATCCCATACAATAAGGTATGATAGAGGGACAGTAGATGCACCCAGAATTGTACAGAACTAAGACAGAAAAGTTTCTGATTAAATCTTTACAACTTAATGCTTTCGATAAGTTTTCTAAATTCTTCGATAGATCTTGTTTTATTTTAATTGAAAAAAAGCTTACTCAACTTACAATTCTCATGCCAATGTAATTGACATTTTCGAATTTATCTCCTGGTTTTTCAAAAGCAAATGTTCCATCATAGCCTGTCATATATCCCGACAAAGCAATGAGCATCTCAAAATAGAATATAAAATATTTTTAGTCTCATGTGATAGTTGAATTTTTTGCATAGAAAATACAGATAGAATTTTCTTTTTTTGAAAAACCTACCTTTCCTAAAGGTGGATGTACATCAAAGAAAAACGTCCTATTTATGTACCAACTGCCCATTTTGCCAAAATGTGTTTCGTCCCAACTGAAAGATAGAAGTTTCTAAGAACTTTCTCTTTAAAAAAAAAAAGCTTAGATAAGAGATATTTTTTAATAAAAATTCTTTAATTTTTCTTACCATACATGTTGAGGTTCTGCAACTTTATAAAATCTAGTGATTAAGGTAAGTACAGTTATACCTCCAAATAGGAGCCACCAATCCCTATAAACATAAAACCAACTTACAATTGTGTTGCAATATCTTATGAATATATATGAATATATATAATTTATATGAATATAAATTAGCATGAAATAGATATATTTCATGCTAATTTATCACATTAAAGAATAATATTTTCTTTTTTTTTTTGCAATAATTATTACATTCTGTAATTATTAGTAAACTAGTAAAGAATTTTTTATAGAAAAAAGAACAGAAATATAAAACATAATTTATAGGAATACTTTTGTCGAAGATAAGATGAAAAAAAAATCTCTAGCATTTTAACTTTTATATACTGTAATAAGAAAAAATAAATTTCATCGAAAAGCAACAAAATCATGACATATAAAATGCAATAAAAAGTATATACAATCAAAATAACCATAATTCAAAATTATAATTATACATACGTCCCATTCTCTTCCTTTTTGTTCGTTTTCGAGGTCGCATTTTTCAATTTACAAGCGGTGTCTTGGGTACCGCTTCTCATATTTTACTTCGTTATTATTTACTTGACAAGTAAAGTTGAAATACGTTGCTGCATTTGGAGTAAAATAATACGTATAAACAATAGTGGACAGCCAGATGTACGATCTACTGAATTATATTGCAGCAATTATTAACTTGAGCGTTTCGAATAAATATTCACCATTCGACATCCCGTTATACGACACGTCAAATCTACTGTCAGAGGACAAAGCCATGATGCACGAGGCTATAAACTCATGTATATTTGGGGCGTGGGGAGTTAGAATTTGCACGCCCTCTTGCTGTGGCACAATCAACAAAATAAAATGGAACTAACTAATCAAAATTTGTCGGTAATATCAATAGAATTTAATAAGGAATTTTTGCAATACTATAGTTTTGTTACAAGGAATCAATCATGAAACTTTTTTCCTAGTGAAAAATTTTCACTTTTCACTTTCCATCCTAGAGATAAAGTTTCATGATACTCTGATCACATGTCAGTAATACAGTTTCCTGTCAGATCGAGCATGCAATACTAGACCTGTTCTTTTTGGCTGAACTTTTGCACCATTTCTTTCTTCCTCTTCTTTCCTGCTAAAGAGAAAAAGAAGAAAGATGAACTGAAGTGCAAAAGTTCAGTCAAAAAGAACAGGCTTACTGTCACGTGCGGTGCCTCACGTGCATGAGAATGCGGATCACGAATCCACAAATAGAATAGAGGTTACAAGAGGAAATGTGGGACGGAACTGAAAGAAAAGGGTCATCTTCCTTTTTTTTCCTCGTCGGAGCGAACAATAATAGACTCGGTCACGGGCAAGTCTCTCCAAGTCTCTCGTGATCTTTCGTAGGTCGCCACGTGAGTGGAACTTCTCAATTGAAAAGTCTTAAATCTGGCATTTTGTCTCTGTCTTATTTTCTATTATATCCAGAACGTTACAGAATATATATTTAATATTAACAAATAGAACTTTTATATTTCCGACTTATTAACGGAATTAATCAGGAAGTGTAATTTTATTCCATTTTATCTTTTTGATGAAACAGTATATTTTGTTAAAGAACTTTCTTTTATTCTTGAAGAAAATCCTAAGTACCCTCGAAGCAGCTATAATTCACATTCCTTCTGTAATACAATAAATTAATCGAATACTATGGACAGAAAATATCATATGAGACAATATACAATTCTAAAACAATCCATTTAAAAGAACTCACTAATTGTAAGAGTGGAGATCCAAAGTTTAGTGCATATGTCAGGAATTATTTAGTATTTGCAACCTTCCCGTATTCTCTTTAAATGCCAAAATACTTAGACGGCCACGAGACATACGTTGGTCCAGGAGGAAAAGCGAAATGTGACGAAATGTAAGAATTCTGGGAAATTTAAGAAAACGAAAACAGAGAGGCGTGGCGGCGCGCCTCGTTATGGACGCCACCGCGTTATGCAGCATAACGCGGTGGGGATAAAATCCCGAAATATCGTTCCAAGAGCGAAAAACTTGAGATGAGACACTGCACCGATCGTCACCAGCGAGCTTTGCGTCCGAGCGCGCGGAAACGAGTTCTCTGTCTTCATCTCCATTGAGAAATACGGTAAGAATATTTTCCTTGCCATTCTGCTTCCTTCTTTCCATTCATCGATTTGTGCTCCGATTTATAGTCACCTGTCAGAGCAGTCAATAGAGCAGGATTGTTTGATAGGCTTTCTTTTCACTATAGTGGTCTGTAATAATACTCACAATTGTAATCGTACGTACACGTGTATTAGATGCAGCATGATTAAAAAAAATGGAAGAGATATACACTATGTTTGTAGAATTATAAGCTGTCATTTCAATGCAAGCTCGTGTTCATTTTTGTATTACAGTGTATTTTTAGATGACAGGTGGATATATTTTATATGTGTGTCAAATGAGATGTAATTGAGGAGAATCAAGTAGTAAATATATACTAGATTAAAAGTTTGAGATTTTGCACACAATAGCAATTAATAAAAGCAATAGCAATAATCTAAAAAAAGAGATACTTATTTCTATATAATAATAGAAAACTAGAAGTAGAAAACATGATCATACTGATAATTAAATGAAATAAAGTTTGAATAAGATTTACACTTGAATGTAAAGAAATTTAGAATATTTATATATATGAAAAAATAATACTTAAAGTATACATTATTACACAG
>NW_017259279.1:1517124-1537465 GCF_001594045.1 Atta colombica | reverse complement strand
ACATTTTATATATAATTTTATATATAAATAACAATATATATTTAAAGACATTTTTCAATATTTTTTACAAATTCAACAATCTAATTGATCCGACTTTCAAGTATCTAACAATATCTAATTTTGCAGGCAAGATATGACGGAAAGCGACGTTAAGTACATAGTGATACCTCTTCACCATCGGCCTGATTTGATTAAAGACTGTTGTAAGTTGCTTAATTCTGAATGGCCTCGAAGTGAAACTGCACGGTGTGTTATTTTTCTCCTTGGTTTTTAAAGATTACCTAGGAAAATAATGAAGATACATCGACAAAATATAACTGATTTTCATATCGTTATATTGCAGAATGAAATCTCTAAGTGTATCTTGTGACGATTTTCCCACGTGTCTAGTTCTAATTAATGGCGAGAATAAGGTTCTCGGGCACTGCAAAATATCTCTAGTGGCTAGATCGAAAATTAGCTGTTTCATAGAGTCTGGTAAGCAGAAATGGTAGTAATTTGTTTTAATGCACATACATCAATAGAATTAACAAATAGAATAATTTAAAACATATGTTAATAAAGGTAAATCAAAAAAGATAAATCATAATAATACTACATATCTGCAATATTTCAGTTGTAATCGATTATCGATGTAGATCTAAAGGATTAGGATCTAGACTGTTGCGTGGCGTGGAGGAATATGTCACAAAAAGAGGCCTGAAGAACATCTACCTAAAGACGGATGGTCAGGAAGTATTTTACTATAAGAATGGATACAAGGTGTGTGATCCATTTAAAGCGTACGGCATTAATGACATCATAACTGCCAGTCCACCCCTCGGTAGGACCAAATTCAAGGAGCGAAATGGTCAGTCCGCCGGACAATTGCCACTGCCACTGCCACCTCCGCCACCTCCGATGCCGGCGTTTCAATTGTCAAAGTTTTTCGACATGCGAATGCTGTCTCAAAAAACACACATGGTTAAGAAATTATGATACTGGCATTATATTAATTTCAGAGTATGCTCCACTCGCACTTAAAACGAGAGTTTTCACAATTAAAATTAGATACTTACAGAAAAAAGAATTCAATTTGATTTAAATAGAACAAAATGAGAAAATAGACAATTTAGCACATTGCAACTTAACAAAGAACTTGAATCCTTCTATTTAGGAAATCATATTCATTAATCATGTAAATATTAGGTGTGGGAAAAAGTTCATGGCCTTTTTTTAATGCTATCTAACGGGAAAAACGTCACGAACTTTTTTCCACACCTAATATATCGTGTAAATAATTTTTTGAAACATGAAATCATTCGTTCGAAATCATTCGCGAATAAACATGCATTTGTCTTTTCAGCTCGAAATATTAGATACTTCAAATTTTAGGCCTATATTCTTGAATTTGTATACGAAAATCTATAATATACACAATGTATACTATAGTATTATCGTATGTGATATTTTTCGAGAATAAAGCTTCTGTTCTTATTATAAGCTGCAAAGTACAGTGCCAGACAGTGCTAGATTTATTTTTCTAACTTTACATTTAATTCTAATTTATATATGAAATTTCGAGAAGCAGATTCATTGTTTTTTAGCGCCATTTCTCTCGCCTAGATTACTTCTCTATTGTAAATATTCCTTCTGTGTTCGTTATATTCTAGCGACAGAACACGATGTGACAGAACATGGTCTTTTCTATCCAACACAATTCGAACCAGTTGCATAACTTATCAAATGTGATAACGATTTACATAAATATATATATATTTATTTTTCCACTAGAAAAAAATACATGCATCTTATTATTTTTACATCCCTATCATTTCTCTATCGTATCATGACACAGTCGCAATGCCACAGATCTTTTGGTAATAATCAGGATTCTCAAGACATTCGACAAGAAATGCACCCAGGTCATATTTGGAGATTACTCGTCCAGGTGAAGAATCGAATGTGACAGTGTACTTGGACTTTGATGTCTCTGAAGAGAAAAACAATATCTCAAGATTTCTCAAGATTATCATATGTTTCAGCTCTCATTATATAGGTATACCTGCAATGTGCGGTGGCAATATCGCTACCCATTTTAAATCGCTCGATTTGATCAGATCAAACATGCGCTGATGATCTTCAGTTACACTTCTAAATATAGCAGGCACTGCTTCAAATTTGAGGAATAAAAATGCTGAAAATTTGAGCAATGAATATTAGAAAAAAGTATTGCATATACAATAAAGTCAAATATTTAGAGAAGTCCCTAATAGCAAGAAGTTCTAAATGTGCCAGAAGTGTCAAAAGGATGTTTTCTTCATTAGCAAAATTATTATACAATATAATTAAATTATATTAATTACACAATATATTTCTATATTTGATCTGGTCTTTGTAATTGAACTAGTGTACATTCCTATTTAAAATGAGAAATAGCTATATTTAAAGTATAGCAAGAGTAAAGATAGAAAGTTTTAGTGCAGTCTAGTACAATAAAAAATAAGCCTTATAATAATTAATAGTTTTGACAGGTATTTAATATCTTTGTTTTTACAACATTACAATACCTGATAGGCATACAGACACCAATTCAACATTATGTGCTTTCATGGCTTCTATTATATTCTTCATGCCCTGAGACATTACAGTAGTAGGACCTTAAAGTAGCATAAAATGAATAAATAGAACATATGAAACAATAAAAGCATATGTATATATATATATATATATATATATATATATTAAAAAATATATGTGTTTACTCAAGTCTGTCCTAGTGCCAAGTATTACCACAACGGCATCTCTATCAGCTACTGCATTTGCAACTTCTTTTGCATTAATAACATCTCCAACAATTAGTTCAACTTTATTTCTAAGATCCTCAGGAACCTTGTCTTTGTCTCTTACAAAAGCTCTCACCTCCAGACCTAAATAATAGAGATAATAGAAATAATAGAGAAAATATCTACATGTACAATACTTGATTTGAATATCACAGATAAAAAAGAATTAATTTATCATGCCCGAAAAATTACAAAATCATACACACAATAATTATATGTCACATTTTGATATAGGAGGAAATATTAATTATATCATTTAATGGTGATTTTTAATTATAAAAAGTAGATCTATAAAATAAATCTATATAACTCGTAATTATATATTCTAAATTATTTATGATTACTGATCTCTTAAATTGTGGTCTCGAATGACAGAACGAGAAACTTTTTGATAATAATTATAACATGTATAGGTTTGTTCTTTGTAGCTGAACTTTTTGTACTTTCCATTCTTCCTTCTTTTCTGTCTAACTAATTATATATATTCGTCCCGTTTCAAGTGCGAAAGGTGTAACTTGGTGCAAATGCGAAGAGCACGCAGCACATTGTTGGTTGGAAAAAAATACATAATACAATAATAGCGCAGATAAACAGCAGAGTTACCATTTTCCACAGCGGTTCTGAGAGAACAGAGACCGGTGTTCCCAGTGCCGCCAAATAATACAATTCGTTTCTTCATCTTGCGCTGAGCCAGCTGAGCTTGCGTTGCGCGTTATCATGAGACTGTGTGATTACATCTGCCTTGCGAGAATGACGCATCATTTATCTTTTTCTCGGTTTTTTAACAAGCGTTATGAAAAAAATCAATAATGCGTCAGCAGTATTGTCGAGAATACCGATTATACTGATGATAATACAATGATTAATAGCTAGCAACATCTTTTTTCGCAATATTAACCTATTATGTAAGGTATTTTAATACATAATGTAAGAAGATAAGATTGTCGACAATCTTATTTTTTCTTACATCATACATTTTAATAATTATTAAGTATGTTATGTAATCTCTTTCAGAGACGTATGTTTAACGCGAATAGAACAATATATTCAGCAAAAAACAATATTTAGACAATAAATATTTTAATGATATTTCTTCGTACAGAAGCGTATTTTTTTGTTATTGTACCCAGCAAACGAGAATGAATTAAAATAGATTAAAATTTTTTTCTTTCCGAATACGTATTTTAAATAGCGAATACTTTTTTTTGGTTTTAATTGGATTCAATTAGATTCGATTGGATTGAAAAACATTTTCTATTCAAATTCATTCATTTGAATTAAACAGTATTCACAACTGTGTTTATGTGCACAGGAAAAGCTAATATTATTTTTAGATTGAAAAGCATAGAGATCTATGCAATCTCCTATAAATGAATAATAATGCATTCAGGATTGAAAAGCATTCATTTTAATATTTGTGAATCAATATTTCTGAATCCATTTTAATTCATTTCAATCCATTCTCGTTTGCTAGGTACTTATTATCACTAATAATTTATTAAAACTTAATATAATAATTTATTAATAACAGATAATAATTAAAAATTTATTAAAAATTTGAAGATCGTTTCTTATGTAATCATTTGTTTTTTCACAACGTCGTGTCAGTGTCTAAATATTTAGATAATATTTTCTATTTAACATTAAACTTATTATATAACTAGTTACTATTAAATACTGCATATATCTGCATGTTTAGTCAGATTATGTAGAAAAAGTACTACTAGCAGATAGAGCATGCGCTCCTCCATCTACAGGCAATGTCACTCCTGTTATAAAACTAGCATCATTACTTGCTAGAAATATAATGGCTTTTGCGACTTCCGAAGTATCACCATTTCTTCCTAAAGCATGTATATTTTTAAACTGCTCGAAAAAGTTTTTAAGCTGTTCTTGATTCATTCCAGATTTTCGAAAGATATTTGTTTCTATGAGGCCAGGATTTACGGCATTCACTCGCACCTACTTTTACATTTAAAATAATATGAGGCAAAATAATATTTAAAACTGCTATTGTTGAAAAAAAAAAGAAACAATCATTATTATCCCTACACGCACCTGTTGTGATGCCAATTCTAAAGCAACGCAATGCGTAAATTGGTCTAAAGCCGCCTTACTCATGTAATATGCCAGAAAACCTACTCCTGATCGTAATCCAGCTAAGCTAGAAACGTTTACAATATTGCCTTTCGTTTTGGCTAAATATGGTACTGCTAGTGCTGTCAATTGGAATACCGAGCGAACGTTTACGTTCATAATACTGAAAACAGATTTATGTTAAACATACGTTTTGATATTAATGAGTTTTCAAAATAGAGAATTATAATCATTTATCAATATATACATGTTTATACATATAAACAAGTTACTTATTAATACATACTTATCATACTTTTCCAAGCTTGTGGTCTCTATGTTACCGGCTTCCCAAGTTCCAGCATTATTGATTAAAACATCTAATTTGCCATAGTGCTTGATTGTCGAGTCGATGATATTTTTCACGTCGTTCTTATTGGCTAGATCTCCCGTTATAATGAACGGCTTGGATTGCCCACATTGTTCGACTACTTTTTCTAAATTATGTTTATTACGTCCTGTTATCGACAATGATGCACCAAGCTGAGCCAGTTGAATAGCTGTTTCAGCTCCAATTCCTGAACTGGCCCCTGTTATTAGAACAATTTTTCTCGCAAAAGACATCTAAAATAGATAACATTTTTCAGATTGGATGATTCAGTAACGCAGCGCTCATCAAGCGGCTAATTATATAATTATAGCAGTAGAAAGTTGTTGATTCTTATATAAATCCAATCAATCACATTAAATTACGTCATAAAATCTAAGACATTAATATAAAACATATAAGACATTAATATAAGACATTAAAAATGTAATATCAAATTTGCTTGAATATGTATAATTATACATAAACATGTATAAATATTCATAAACATATATAATTATATATTAGGTGTAGTAAAAAGAAATCCATTCTTTTTCCATTCAATTTCATGCAAAAATAATGGATTTCTTTTTACTACACCTAATATGAAATATTAGATGTGGGAAAAAGTTCGTGGCATTTTTTTAATGCCATCTAATGGGAAAAACGCCACGAACTTTTTCCCACACCTAATATATCTCTTTTTCTTTTGTAAAATTGCTTTTTAATGTAATAGAAATAATAATAGTAATGTGAAAACATAAAAAATAATTAAAAGGATAATTTTCACTCTTGTTTTAGAAAAAAACAAATTTAGAAAAATGTAAAAATATTGCTCATACATAATTATGCATAATTTTATATATAATTATACGTAAGTAATTCTTTTACATTTCTTCTATTATTATTTCTATTACACTAAAAAGTAATTTTACAAAAGAAAGAAGGATGTATGAATATGTATAATTATATATGAACATATTTCATATATAATTATACATGTTTATGAATATTTATGCGTGTTTATAGATTTATACACATTTATACATATTCATGAAAAATTATTTACTTAGGTTATTATTATATAGATAATAATATTTTATATTATTTGCAAATATAAATCAGCAAAAATGTAATTCTTTTAAAATAAAATAAGTTTTTCAAAAGGAAAAAAAAGAAAAGAAACATTTAAAATTAAGACACAAAGGTTATTGTTTCGAATTATGTAAAACAATATGATTTTATATGTCCATACATGTTCATACATTCTTTTTTCTTTTGTAAAATTACTTTTTAATGTAATAGAAATAATAATAGTAATGTAAAAGCATTAAAAATAATTAAAAAAATAATTTTCGCACTATTTGTTTAAAAAAAATCAAGTTTGAAGAAATATAAAAAAATTATTTACATGTAATTATATATAAAATTATGCATAATTATGTATGAGCAATATATTTTAAAAAGATATAAATACTTACTGTGATACAACGATATTGAATGATATTTATTTATAAAACGATACAATTCAAATAATTTCGAACGCAAAATCACGAAAATTTGTAATAGCGAGATGCAATAGCGAGATGTCTCTAACACTGATAAGCAAATGTTATAAACCAACATGACTAAATTGACTCTTATATACTGATATAATCCCTACTCTTCTAGCTAATAAAAAAACAGTATAAAGTTCGTCATAATTTTATTTTTTTCTGTACGTTTTAAACCGCCTATATTCTTGTACATAATTAATAATAATATTAATTAATTATAATTCAAACACCACAAAAAATCATCTTAATGTGAAAATAATTCTAAAATGATTGTCAAAATGATTGTCAAATTATTTTTTTATTAATCGCGATTTATTTTAATATTATTTTAATATCATATTATAATCTGTTCTGTTTGGAAAGTTTTCTCTTTTGTAATTATACACTATGTATAAATGTAATTATATAATGGAAAATTTTGAACTTACTTTATTGAGAATAATATTAATAAATTTAGATTATTATTTACTACTTCTTAATATATTTCATCAAATCGAAGAGAAAAACAAATTACTATAAGAATTTTATCGTATCCTAATGATCGAATTTAATAAAGAATAAAAAAAAAACGATATTTCTTTCGGAATATTATTGTATAAAATGATAAATTACAATAAAGAAAAAATATATATAGGCTCTGTTACGAGCGAGACCCGGTATAATACCCGGTACAAAATTTGTCATGCATGAATATGTATAAATATGTATAAACATATATAAACACGCATAAATATTTATAAAAATATATAATTATATATGAAATATGTCCATACATGTTCATACATTCTTTTTTCTTTTGTAAAATTACTTTTTAATGTAATAGAAATAATAATAGTAATGTGAAAACAAGCAATGCGAAAATTATCTTTTTAATTATTTTTTATGTTTTCACATTAGTATTATTATTTCTATTACATTAAAAAGTAATGAAGTATGAATAAAGTATGAATATGTATGAAAATATTTCATATATAACTATACATTTTTATGAATGTTTATGCGTGTTTATGTATGTTTATACATATTTATACATATTCATATGCATGAAAAATTTTTTAATATTTTATATGTAAAATATTAAAAAAGGTCGATATTTTCTGAATGAACTTTATTGAATGATGATACAGGCAAGCTTATAGACTAAGTCGGAGATATATTATTAGCAGCTTATGAGAACAGACTGACTCGATCAAAACTAGAGGGATCTTATTACTACGATAAAATAGATGAAGATTCCAATAAATTTTAATTTATAATGTGATATTTTCTTATTAATATCAAAAATATACGTGATGAAGATGAAAAAAACTGAAATATCTAAGTATCGATGTCTCACGAATCCATTTAGAGAGTTATATCTGTAAGATATCTCATGTATTTTAAGGATAGATAAAAAGGACTAAAAGAAACGATATATGAAAACAGATAAGATAAGTAGCAGAAAACAAGATTTATCAGGAATATTTAGGAAAAAATATGTAGAAAAATTTTATGTTAAAAATGTGACGTTAACAAAAATGACGTGACACGAAATTCAAACATCAAAATTATATAAATAACGGGCAAATGAGAGCACTAAATACGAAGTTTGCGAAATGAAAAATCCTGTATTCAGCAATGTTATATGTAGGTGGAATTATTTATGTGAATTATTACATTATTATACTAATGAACATGTAAAATTTATTTATTTTGTTGAAGATGATCAGAATTTAATCGAAATGTTCGAGGATTGTTACACGATACATATATGTAAGATTGCTGAATACAGGATTTTTTATTTTGCAACTAGAACTGCGTATTTAGTGTTCTCATTTGTCTGTTATTTATATAATTTTGATGTTTGAATTTCGAGAATTACGTATCACTTTTGTTAACGTCACATTTTTAACACAAAGTTTTTTCACATTTTTTCCTAAATATTCCCTAAATCTCGTTTTCTGCTACTTATCTTATCTGCTTTCATCTATCGTTTTTTTAATCCCAGGATTTTTCATTTCGTAACTAGAACTGCGAATTTAGTGTTCTCTTTACCTATTATTTATACAGATTTTATGATAAATTATAACAGAAAACGATTTTTGCCTTGAAAATAGTATCACTTTCTATCACTTTTTAAAATATTTCTTATAATAGAGTTATATAATATATTTCGAAATATTATGTGCATATGTCCCAATAATATCGTGAGATATTTGTAGAATAAGAGTACATTCATAAGATGGCCTTACATAATCAATAAATTTGGATCACTGTCAGTATTATTGACAGTATTATTACAAATACAGTATTACTGATTGTGTGTGGTTAATATTGATGGATTGATGTAAGACGTAGGATACTGACAGTGATCTAGATTTTGATTCTCAAACATCCAGTATTATTAAGATGCATGTCACAGTATGTCATAGTGCAATAGATATTGTATGTAAAATTAAAGTGAAATATATTGCCTATAATACTGATTGTGTAGATTGTAAAAATACTAAAAAGATTGATGCATACTGTCAGTATTACTGATTCAGTATTATACTGATCAGTATTTATTATTGACCGTGTAGAGTCATCATTAATCAGGTTTAATAATCGAGATGAACAAATTTTGGCATATTGTCTGCATAGTGACAAAATTGAACATTGAAAATAATTGCATAAATATTCAAAGATGCATTCTTATATATGAATGTTTCTAATATATTCTGTAAGAATTACAATAATATGCTACTAATTTTATCAATAATAGAGCGCAATTAATGCAACATGCTATTCTTAACATGTCTGTCCGCAAATATTGATAGTTATTATTAATTATGTATAAACCGGTGTTCATAATCGATTCTTATTTTGATCGTCTTATTACACATACAATGTGGTCATTCGTTTTAAAGTTGCAAGAGCGATCGTGGCACGCAATCAGAAATAATTACTGATGCTTCTAACTGGCTCTTACAATTGATCGTGATTTTAAAACTGAGTTCGCAAACATATTGTGACTCAGCATATAATACATATATAGATATATAATAATATAAACGTACTCTGTAATTGTCATAATTTAAAACTTTGTATCTCTAAAACTAACGTTTAAAATAAAAATATACAAATAGTTTTATCTCTGAAACTTAATTTTTGAGAAATTCCTTGCTGTAATATTTTGAGTAACAAATTTGGAACATCCCGTGCACTGCTTTATGATTGATTTATAGTCCGTTGTTTTGCACTAAAAATTCATTTTTACGTAAAATAAAAAAAATAAGAGAAACAATCTCCAACGGCCTAAATGACAAATTTTAATATTCAGTCATTAAGTCATGATTCTGAACATTCAAAAGATTTTAACTGTCATACAATATGACGTATCTTATATATGAATATAAAAAGATAAGATATGTATACCATGTATTGATTAGAAAAATGATATAAGAAGATTTTTAGAAGACAATGGAGACTTTACACTTAAAGGCCCTATACTGGAATTTACTTTCATATTCCAATTAGAGGATTACTAAGTTTCTGAAATACAAATCTGCTAATTTTTCACGCTTGAAGAACCAACGAACGAATAAACGAACGAAAAAAAAAACAGTTTTACTAATTTTAATAATTTTATATTTTATTTTTGTATATTTATCTTGATACCATGTATATTAATAAAACATATTTCATTTTTGTTTTGTAGTAATATATTTTGTAATTATTACAACATAAAATTACATTTTCTCAGTTATATCTCAGTGATAAAATTTCGAGAAAACGTATGTTTAGTATATATGGACATTCTAAAAATTATTGGTGTCTATTTAAATTTTCCGCCTTATGATTTATAACGTATCATTTTAGTGCATCACAGCACCTTCGAGAGGCACAACATGCCAACCTCTATCTACAAGCAATGTCACCCCTGTTATAAAACTAGCATCGTCACTCGCTAGAAATGCAATGGTTTTTGTGATTTCCGAAGAGTCGCCGTTTCTTTCTAAAGCGTGCATTCCTTTCCATCGTTCGAAATGGTTTTTAAACTGTTCTTGGGTCATTCCAGAGTTCCGAAGGATATTTGTTGGTACAGCGTCAGGATTTACAGCATTCACACGCACCTATCATATTTTAAAAATAATAATACGACGCGCAAACTAATATTTATAATTAATATTATTGAAAAATTATTGAAAATATAATTATTGAAAAAAGAAAGAAGAATAGTCATTATTTTTACTTATTGTGATGCCAGTTCTAAAGCAACGCAACGTGTAAATTGATCCAGAGCCGCCTTACTCATGCAATATGGCAGATTATTCCCTAGTGGTCGTAATCCACCTATACTTGAAACATTTACAATGTTGCTTTTCGTTTTTGATAAATATGGTGCTGCCAGTGCTGTCAATTGGAATACCGAGCGAACGTTTACGTTCATAGTACTGAAAACAAATTTATGTTAAAAACATGTTTTGAAAAGTTAATATATTTTCGGTATACAGTAATTTATCAATATCCGTACGTATTTATACATATTATCGAGTCACGTGTTTATTATTTACCGATAAATTCTTTGAATTGATGCAAATTAAAGTGAATTAAACGTATATTTGTTTAACTTGATCAAATTATTATAGCATATGCACTAATTCAGAATGTAATTCAGAAAGTAATTGATAAATCCTCATAAAGGACAGATAACATAATAAGTTGACAATATGTATAAACACTTGAAATTTATTACATACTTATTGTATTGTTCCAAGCTTGTAGCTATTACCGAATTCTACAATTCCAGCATTATTAACTAAAACATCTAATTTTCCATAATGCTTGATCGTCGAGTCGATATAATATTTTTCACATCATTCTCATTGGCTAGATCTCCCGTTATAATAAATGGTTTAGGTTGTCCACATTGTTCGGCTATCTTGTCTAAATTGTGCTTATTACGCCCTGTTATCGATAGCAATGCACCAAGTTGAGCAAAGTGAATAGTGTTTCAGCTCCAATTCCTGAACTGGCTCCTGTTATCAGAACAACTTTTCCCTCAAAAGACATCTAAAATAGATAACATTTTTCAGACTAGATGTATTAGCGCTCCATTTCTCAAGCAGCCATAAGTAAATTAAATCCGATCATTAAATTACTGCATTACATCATATAACACTAATATTACGAATCTAATGTAATTATTATGTAGCTAATGGAACTATATTTGCATTTGTATAAATAGTTCCTTTTAAAGGAAATATGTTTTGTGAAAGAAAAAAGAAATCAAAATATGTAAAATTAAAACAGTTTCTTTCGAATAACCGGTGTTTTATTAATTATGTAAAACAATATGTAAAATTTTGTGTTTAACAAATGTTTAATTACTTACTGTGGCAGTACAATGATATTGAATAATGTTCACATAACGGCGAAACTTATAATCTCGAGTGATATATATATATATAAGCAAACACTGTACGATAATGTGATATTGCCAGTTTAAATATTTATCTATCCTCAGATATTTATCTGTCCTCTTCCGGAACGATAACATGTTCATTTAATCGTGATCTTATTACAGACTGTTTCCCGTGTTAACATATTTTAAATCATCTGTCTTTGCATATAATAATTAATAATAATTATTATTTAAGCAGTTATAAATTCATATTAATATAAAAGAGCTCCAATAATTGTCAAAATTAAGTTACTTTTCGATCAATTAGGATTCAATTAGGATTTGTACGTTATTGTAATCTATTCTGCATAGAAAGTTTTTTCTCTTTTGTAATTATTATAATAAATACAATATATATATATATATATATATATATATATATATATATATATATATGGAATTATACGATGAAACACTCTGAGCTTCCATTATTGAGAATGAATTAAATTGATTTTGATTTATTACTTCTCAATACATTTCATCAAAAACCAAAGAGAACAACAAATTACTATAAAAATAATATTCTAATGATTGAATCTGCTTTCAATCATTAAAATCAATAAACAATAAAAGGAAACGATAAGAAATGATATTTATTTCGAAATATAATTATATAAAATGATAAATTATGTTAAAAAATGATAAAATTGTCTTGAAAATAATATCACTTCTCATAGCTTTTTTTTCAATATTTTTAAAAATATAGTTATATAATAGCAATCGAAATATTGTGTATGTACATATATAAATTCTAATAAATAATAGAATATTGTGAGATATTTGTAGAATAAGAGTACGTTTACACATTATTATTAATCGGGTTTAATAACAGAGATAAATAAATTTTAGTATATTGTCTGTATAGTGATGAAATTTGAACACTGAAAATAATTATATAATTATTCAAAGATGCGTTCTCATAACATGAATGAATTTCTAGTATACTCGATGCTGTAAGAATTGCGACAATATGCTGATTTTGTCAATAATAGAGCGCAATTGATGCAACACGCTATGTTTAGTTTGTCTGTCTATTTGGAAACATTGGTTGTTATTAATTACTCGACATAACATGTATAGGCTGATATTCATAATCAGTTCTTATTTTGAAATTGTCTTAATAAGTAATATTTTATAAAACGCTAAAATATAAAATTGTCCCAAATTTCGCAAAACACTGTAGCGAGGAAGTAAAAATTAAGTAAAAAATTATTTGTAAATTTTTATTTTAAGTAGTAATTTTTTAAATAATAAGAGTTTAAATATAGCCATTGCAATTATAGACTACGTTTAGATGTTTGTTCATGAGTCGCGCGTGTAATAGTATTAATTAAAAAAAAGCTACTTCAGCGTGTTTACTAATGCGAGATTTATGTGGCAGGCAATCAGAATATCAACTGATGCTTTTGATTGGTAATTGCAATCACTCATGCGATTTAAAAATGGTTGATCGCGAACACACTGTATCCAGCACAGTCATTCATAAGTGACTATTTAAACGTAGTTTGTAATTGATCATATTTAAATCCTCTAAAACTGATGCTTGAAATAAAAATATACAAATAACTTTTTTTCGGAAACTTAATTTTTTTTAAAATTTCTTGTTATAGCAATTTGAATTACGAATTTTAAAACATCCTATGTATCACTTCATGATTGATATTTATAGTCCGTTGTCTATTTTGCCTTAAAAATTGATTTTTACGTAAAATAAGACAAAAAGAGAAACGATATTAACAAATATTAATCCAAGTCATGATTCTGAAAAACATTCATTTTTAACTGTTGATCAAACACCTTGAATAATGCTAGTGGTAGCGTAACTAAAGCTTCATAACTCGAAAAATACTTAATGAAAAAATATGTTAATTTAGTATTTTGAAGAGCTCTCAAAATAAGCTATAAGAATATGGAGATTTCCATAAAAAAAAAATAAATGTAACCCGATCTTGACGACACTACCCAAAATTAAACTAATAAGACCGCAGTCTTTTTAAACTCTACAACTTTTATCTGAAACATTTTTTGTATAAAACTTATATTTTTCGGGATATGTCAGGATCCTGCTATTTTTTACTTACCTCGTATGTATACCTCGTATATATATCTATGACGTACTTTACATATGTATATACATAAAAAAATATGGATATACACATAATAATTAGAAATTTAGATAAGTGATATAAGAAGGTTTTTAGAAGATAATGAAAGCTTATATTATTTTAGACGCCCTACACTTGCTTTCACGCTTCAGTTAGAGGATTGCTAAATTTCTAAAACACAAATCCGCTAATTTTTCAGACTTGACGAACCAATCGCAACGAAAATAAAAAGAAAAATTTTATTAATTTTAATAATTTTATATTTCATTTTTGTATTCATCTTTAATTTATATGTATATTAATAAAACATTCCATTTTTTTTGTATAGTAATATATTTTGTAATTGTTACAATTTAAAATTACATTTTCTCTGATCTTGGTTATATACAATATTTCGAGAAAATTTATGTTTATGCGTGGACGCTCTAAAAATTATTGGTGTCTATTTAAATTTTACGCCCTATGTTATAGCGTATCATTTTAGTGCATCGCAATACTCTCGGGAGGCACAATATGCCAACCTCCATCTACAAGCAATGTCACTCCTGTCATAAAACTAGCATCGTTACTTGCTAGAAATGCAATGGTTTTAGCGATTTCCAAAGAATCACCGTTTCTTCCTAAAGCGTGCATCCCTTTCAACTGCTCAAAACGGATTTTAACTTGTTCTTGGCTTAGTCCAGTGTTGCGAAGGATATTTGTTTGTACAACGCCAGGATTTACGGCATTCACACGCACCTATTATATTTTAAAAATAATAATATGACGTTCAAAATAATATTTATAATGCTATTGTTGAAAAAAGAAAACAGCTATTATTTTTACACGAACCTGTCGTGATGCCAATTCTAAAGCAACGCAACGCGTAAATTGATCCAGAGCCGCCTTACTCATGCAATATGACAAATGATTCCTCAGAGGTCGTAATCCAGCTATGCTCGAAACATTTACAATGTTGCCTTTCGTTTTGGTTAAATGTGGTACTGCCAGTGCTGTCAATTGGAATACTGAGCGAACATTTATGTTCATAATACTGAAAACAAATTTACATTGAAAATATCTCTACTGAAAAAAATCATGTCACAACGATGTTACATGATGAAATCATGTAATTAAAATATGTAAATCACGTTACGGATTGTTCTAAATCAGTATGTGATTTTTTAAAATAATATAATTTGAAAAATCACATGATTTTACAAATAATTTTATCCATTATGTTATTTTATAATTATTGAATTTTAAAGAATTAAATGATAGCAATAGAAGGAAAAAGAATATATCTTATCATATGACTTTTCAAAATACGCAATTTTAAAATCACGTATTTGGAATAATTCGTTATATGATTTACATAATTTTAATTTGATATATGATTTTAATTTGAAAAAGATCACGTCACAAAGTTGCATGATTTCATCATCGTGATCTTTTCAATAGAGATGTTTTTACAAAGTTAATATATTTTCAAACTAGAATACAGTTTATCAATATCCGAAAATGTTTACATATTATCGACTTATCACACTTATCGTTTATTTATCGATAAATTCTCTAAAATTAATCCATCACATGCAAGGTGCAATGAATTGAAGTGAATGAAACGTATATTCGTTTCACTTGTTCAACTTATTGTACCGTGTGCATCAGTTTTCAATTCAGAGTATGTCTGTCCTATCGAAAAACTCCGTGAGTAATTCACGAAGTTTTTCGATAGGGCAGACAATATGATGAGTTGATAAGTTGATAATATATGTAAAGAAACTTATTACATACTTGTCGTATTGTTCCAAGCTTGGAGTTTCTATATTACTGAATCCTACAATTCCAGCGTTATTAATTAAAACATCTAATTTGCCATAATGCTTGATCGTCGAGTCGATAATATTTTTCACATCATTCTCATTGGCTAGATCTCCGGTTACAATAAATGGCTTGGATTTTCCACATTTTTCGGCTACCTTTTCTAAATTGTGTTTATTACGTCCTGTTATTGACAATGATGCACCAAGTTGAGCAAAGTGAATAGCTGTTTCAGCTCCAATTCCTGAACTGGCCCCTGTTATCAGAACAACTTTTCCCGCAAAAGACATCTAAAATAGATAAGATTTTTCAGATGTATCCAGTAGCGCATCGCTCATCAAGCAGTCATAAGTAAATTAAATTCGATCACATTAAATCGTTACGTCACATAATCTAAGATAATATTACGAATCAATAAAACAATAATATTACGAATCTAATGTCATTATTATATAGTTAATGGAACTATATTTGCATTTGCAAATATAAATTGTTTCTTTTAAAGAGATTAGGATTTTGTGAAAAGAAAAGAAAAAAAGTAGAATTAAGATACCGGTTATCTTTTCGAAATATGTATAACAATAGTGGTTTATGTTTATCAAATGTATAATTACTTACTGTGATAGCACAACAATATTAAATGATGATCACAAAACGGCGAAATTTATAACCATCAAGTGATACGAAACGCAATATTACATTTATGAGAGCGAAATCCGTAGCGGCAGATATATATAAGCAAACACTGTATGATAATGTGATATTAATATTAATTTATGTATTTATATCTTACCTTTCTATTACTGAACGATATCGGTTTTAATTAGTCCTAACTTTGTAACAGATCGTAAAACGTTTCCTGTTGCAACATACATTTTGAATCATTTACACTTGCATATAATTAGAATAATAATAATTATTACTCAAACAGTTCAAAAATAGAGCGTAATTAATGCAGCATGCTATGCTTAGTCTGTCTATTCAGAAACATTAGTAGTTATTAACTACTTGACGTCACATGTCGGTATTCAGTAAACACTTCTTATCTTGAGATTATTTTAATAAATACCTTATGAAACACTAATATAGGTTGTCTCAAATTTCACAAAATACTGTAACAAGGAAGTTTTAAAAATTAAGTAAAAAATTATTTGTAAATTTTTATTTTAAGTAATAATTTTTTAAATAATAAGAGTTTAAATATAGCCATTGCAATTATAGACTATGTTTAGATGGCTATCTGTTCACGAGTCGCGTGTATAATAATATTAATTAAAAAAAAGGTACTACAGCGAGCTCACAAATGCGAGATCTATGCGGCAGGCAATCAGAATGTCAACTATTGATACTTTTGATTGGATATTGCAATCACTCTTGCGACTTTAAAACGAACGCATTATGAATTAACAGAATCACTCATAAGTGACTATTTTACGCAGTTCGTAATCGGTATTTAAATCTTTGTATCTCTATAACTGATGCTTGAAATAAAAATATACAAATAACTCTTTTTTGAAAATTTTATTTTTCGAAAAATTTCTTGCTGTAGTATTTTGAGATACAATTACATTACAAATTTTGAGATATCCCATGTACCATAGATTTATGGCTGATATATATGATCCGTTGTCTGTTCTGCACTAAAATTTCATTTTTACATAAAAATGAAAATAACAGGAACAATCTCTAATGGCCTTGATTTTAACAAATGTTTATATCCAGGTTATGATTTGGAACAACATTCAAAAGATTTTAACCGTCGTTGGACACCTTGGGTAATAATAACGCTGATACTGTAACATTCAAGCCTCAAACTCGAAAAATACTTAATGAAAACATATGTTGATTTTAGTAGTATTTTGAAGAACTTTCAAAATAGTACAAAAATATGCAACAAAGAATGAGGATTTCCATTTTAAAAAATAGATGTGATCTTGTCCTGATTTTGACGACTCAACATCAAACTGATAAGACTGGATAAGATGGATAGATCTCTTTAAATCTTATTATCTAAAACATTGTTTCATAAAATATTTATACATAAATACTTATATTTTTCACATTATTTCGGAAGCCTGGTATTCTTTTCTCACCCTCTGTGTGTGTGATGTGTGTGTGTGTGTGTGTGTGTGTGTGTGTGTGTGTGTGTGTGTGTGTGTGTGTGTGTGTGTGTGTGTGTGTGTGTGTGTGTGTGGGGTGTGATGTGTGATATACATAATATATACATCAAAAAATATGTATTATTGGAAAGTTTAGACAAATAACATAAGAAGATTTTTATATCTAAAAAGACTTGAAGGCGTTACGGTCTTAGACGTCCTAAATTGAAATTTACTTTCGAGCTTCAATTAGAGGAACGCTAAATTTCTATAATACAAATTCGATAATTTTTTAAGTTTAACGAGCCCACTACAATGAATGAACAACCAAAAAATAAAAGAAAAATTTCACTAATTTTAATAATTTCATTTTCTATTTTTGTATTCATCTTGATATCATGGATATATTAATAAAATATATTTCGTACTTTCTTTTGTAATAATATATTTTGTAATAATATATTGTGTAATTATTAGAATGTAAAATTACATTTTTTCTTAGTTTTTGAAAATATTTTCAGAAGACCTATTTTACTATTCATGGATATTCTATTATAAGAATTATTTGTATCTATTTCAATTTCTTTCAGGCTTCTTCAAATTTTTCTCTCATTAGAGCGTACATTTTACTGCCTGGCAACATCTAGATTTGAGCAGACGTAATATGCCAACCTCCATCTACAGGCATTGTTACCCCTGTTATAAAACTAGCATCGTCACTTGCTAGAAATGCAATGGTTTTTGCGATTTCCAAAGTGTCGCCGATTCTTCCTAAAGCATGTCCCCTTTTCAATTGTTCGAAAAAGGTTTTAACTTGTTCTGGGTCAGCCCAGTGTTCCGAAGGATATTTGTTGGTACAGCGCCAGGATTTACGGAATTCACACGCACCTATATCGTATTTTAAAAATAATATGATGTTCAAAATAATATTTATTGTTGAAAAAAGAAAATAGTCATTATTCTTACACGCACCTGTCGTGATGCCAATTCTAAAGCAACGCAACGCGTAAATTGATCCAGAGCCGCCTTATTCATACAATATGGCAGATTATTCTTCAATGGTCGTAATCCAGCCACGTTTGAAACATTTACAATGTTGCCTTTCGTTTTGATTAAATGTGGCACTGCTAGTGTAGTCAATTGAAATACTGATCGAACATTTACGTATGAAAATACTGTAAATATATTTACATAAAAAACACATTTTTGTTGTATCAATATGTTTTCAAAATAAAACAGAATTTATCAATATTCATACTATCAATTTATCATTACATACTTGTCGTATTGTTCTAAACTTGCAGTATCTATACTACCGAATTTTATAATAATTGCAGCATTATTAACTAAAACATCTATTTTGCTATAATGCTTGATCGTCGAGTCGATAATATTTTTCACATCATTCTCATTGGCTAGATCTCCCGTTATAATAAATGGTTTAGGTTATCCACATTGTTCGGCTACTTTGTCTAAATTGTGCTTATTACGTCTTGTTATCGATAGCAATGCACCAAGCTGAGCAAAGTGAATAGCTGTTTCAGCTCCAATTCCTGAACTGGCCCCTGTTATCAGAACAACTTTTCCCGCAAAAGACATCTAAAATAGATAAAATTCTTCAGATTGAATGTATCAAATAGCGCACCGCTCGAGCAACCATAAGTAAATTAAATCCGATCACTCATTAAATTGCTACATTATGTCACATAATCTAAGACACTGATATTACGAATCTAATGTAATTATTATGTAGCTGATGGAACTATATTTGCATTTGCAAATATAAATAGTTCCTTTTAAAGGGATTAAGTTCTATGAAAAGAAAAGAAATCAAAATATGTAGAATAAAACACCGGTTAGTCTTTCGAATAATGTAAAACAATGTGTAAAAATTTGTTTAATAAATGTATAATTACTTACTGTGATAGTACAACGATATTGAATAATGTTCACAAAACGGCGGAACTTATATCTCATCAAGTGATATGAAACGCAATATTACATTTATGAAAGCAAAATCCGTGCAACGATATATATGTATATATATATGTATATATACATATATATATATATATATATATATAT
>NW_017259279.1:1514707-1516723 GCF_001594045.1 Atta colombica | reverse complement strand
ATAATATTCTAATATATAATAATAATAAACGTTTTTTTTTTAATCATAAAATTAACAAAAAGAAGAGTATGAAACCATAGCAAATTGTTCTTTGTGATATATTTAATATGTAATTAAGTTTATAAATTATTTAGACGTTTCGGCCACAATTTGGCTATCTTCAGTAAATTTACAAATATCAATAAAAACGCAGAATTTATATAAATTTAACAAAATTCACAAATTCACATAATTCAATTTACATAAATTTATTAAAATTCAATGATCATAAATATAATTATATATAAATCAATGTTTTCTTTCCTCTTGTACAAGTACATCATAAAACGTAGTCGCTGAGCTATTTATCATATTGCAAATTATGTAGAACGAGAATTGTCAGATTCTAATTTTCTAATTTTAAAATAATTATAGTATCGTTAATATCTTCTAGTCAATTTAATAAGGATTAACAATTCATTATCTGTTTTATAGCAAATTGATGAGTCTTAAGCAATTCCTTCACGCAGAAACTCGTTGTGACATTGTATATTATTATTTGTCGATACGTTCATGTGTGTCCGCTATTTATATATATGTCAAATTTTAGATTATTCTAAAATTACTTTTAAGTGTGAAAGAGATCTTTCTTTAGAAAATAAATATCAGGCAAACCTTCAGTGTCATTTTGCCTATTAATACTATTTATTTGGCTTTTTATATATATCATCTCAGAAATTCTTCTTTTGAATAATGCTCTAAAATTCTAACATTATCCCAATCCAATTGCTTTTAATACTTCTCATTAACTTGGTGGCGTGAGACTATTGACATCGGTAGTGGACCTTCTTATGTTCTTTTATTCGTGTTTTTAATTTTCTTTTTGTTTGGGCAACGTAAGAAGATTCACAATCCAAATAATTTATTTTATAAATCACACTACACAATGGTCCTCTTTATAACGATCTTTTCTTGTTTTTATAAATCTATTAATTATTGATCGGTTTGTACGCAATATTAAAATCATGACTGTGTGATAATTTATTAAATTTTTCCGAAACTTTACTTAAATTACTTATATGGTATTACAAAAAATTTCTTTATTAAATTAGATTTAGAGTTGTTGTCCTTGTTGCAATTATTATTTTTAAAATTAAATTGATTCTATTTTCTAAAGTTTTTATTCTATTTTTAATCATTGAAAAAATGAATTCAAGCTAATAATCATTAATTAACAAAATGTGAACTAAATTTGAAATATTTTTTTCATGAAATTTTGAATGGGATAAAAATAGTATTCTATCTAATTGTTCGACGATTACACACCTTTTGTGCATTATTGAATGATTAGAATAATAACTAAGATATCTCCCTGAATTAAATGGTTTTTTTATATATGTCGAAAATAATTTTTCTTTCTTGTTTTATTAGTTTTAAAAAATTAATACCATTTTCGTCGCCAAAATCTACTGTCCTATCATGACGAGTTTTCATCTGCGTGAAAGAATTGCTTAAGATTCATTAATTTGCTGTAAAACAGGTAACAAATTGTTAATCCTTATTAAATTGACTAGAAGATACTAACGATACTATAATTATTTTAAAATTAGAATCTGGTAATTCTCGTCCTACATAATTTGCAATATGATAATTGGTTCAGCAACCACGTTTTATGATGTAAGAAGAAAGAAAGCAATGATTTATATATAATTATATTTATGATCGTTGAATTTTAATGTTAAATTTATATAAATTCTGTGTTTTTATTGATATTTATAAATTTACTGAAGATGGCCAGATTATGGCCGAAATATCCAAATAATTTATAAACTTAATTAAATATCACAAAAAACAACCTGTATTGTGGTTTCATGTTCTTCTTTTTATTAATTTTATAATATTATGATGATTAATGATAAATTTGCTTTCAATAAAATCAATAAAGAATAAAAGAAAACGATAAGAAATGATATTTGTTTCGGAATATAATTATATCAAATTATATTAAAAAACGATAAAGTTGTCTCGACAATAATA
>NW_017259279.1:1505091-1514607 GCF_001594045.1 Atta colombica | reverse complement strand
TATATATAAATTCTAATAAATAAAATAAATAATAGAATATCGTGAGATATTTGTAGAATAAGAGTACATTTACACATCATCTTTAATAACAGAAATAAACAAATTTTAGTATGTTTTCTGCATAGTAATGAAATTTGAACATTGAAAATAATTATATAATTACTCAAAGATGCGTTCTCATAACATGAATGAATTTCTAGTATACTCGATGCTGTAAGAATTGCGACAATATGCTACTGATTTTATCAATAATAGAGCGCAATTGATGCAACATGCTATGTTTAGTCTATCTGTCTATTCGGAAACATTGGTTGTTACTAATTATTGGTTGTTACGCGACATAACATATAGGCTGATATTCATAATCGGTTCTTATTTTGAAATTGTCTTAATAAGTAATATCTTATAAAATGCTAATATATAGATTGTCTCAAATTTCGCAAAATAGTGTTGAGAAAGTTCTAAAAAAATTAAGTAAAAAATTATTTGTAAATTTTTATTTTAAGTAGTAATTTTTAAATAATAAGAATTTAAATATAGCCATATTGCAATTATAGACGTTTAGATGGCTATCTGTTCATGAGTCGCGCGTAATAGTATTAATTAAAAAAGAGTTATTTCAGCGCGCTCACTAATGCGAGATCTATGTAGACAGAATATCAACTGATGCTTTTGATTGGCTATTACTCTTGCGACCTAAAAACGATTTCGCAAAAACATTGTAATCCAGCATAATCATTCATAAGTGATTATTTAATCGTAGTTAAGTGTCGCATTTAAACTCTTGCATCTCTAAAACTAATGCTTGAAACAAAAATATACAAATAACTTTTTTTTGGAAACTTAATTTTTCTAAAAATTTCTTTAGTAGTATTATATATATCTCTAATATAGTATTTTAAGTTACGAACTTTGGAACATCCCGTGCACCGCTTCACGATGATATTTATAGTCCGTTGTCTGTTTTGCACTAAAAATTGACTTTTATGTAAAATAAAAAAAAAATAAGAGAAATGATTTTGACAAATATTAATCCGAATCATGATTCTGAACAATATTCAAAAGTTTTTAACTGTCGGTCAAACTTGAATAATGCTAACGCCAGTGGTAGCGTAACTTTAAAGCGTAACTTCACTCTCGACTCGAAAAATACTTAATGAAAAATATGTTGATTTAGTGTTTTGAAGAGCTCTCAAAATAAGCTATAAGAATATGGAGATTTTCATTAAAAAAAAAAAATAAATGTAACTCGATCTTGAAGACGCTATCCAAGATTAAACTAATAAGACCGCGGTAGACAGATCATTTTAAATCCTACAACTTTTATTTGAAACATTTTTTGTATAAAACTTATATTTTTTATATAAAACTCATATTTTTCGAGATATGTTGGGATCCTGCTATTTTTTCCTCACCTCATATGTATAGATATATATGACATACTTTACATATGTATATACATAAAAAAATATGTACCACGTATTGATTAGAAATTTAAATAAGTGATATAAAAAGATTTTTAGAAGACATGAGAAGCTTCACATTATCTTAGACGCCCTACATTGGAATTTGCTTTCACGCCTCAGTTAGAAAATTACGAAGTTTCTGAAACACAAATCCGCTAATTTTTCACACTTGACGAACCAATCGCAACAAATGAATAAAAAGAAAATAAAAAGAAAAATTACTAATTTTAATAATTTTTTATTTTATTTTTGTATTCATCTTTAATTTATACCATGTAAATTAATGAAACATATTTCATTTTTTGTTGTGTAGTGATATATTTTGTAATTATTACAATTTAAATTACATTTTCTCTCATCTCAGTTATTGACAATATTTCGAGAAAACGTATGTTTAGTATGTATGGACGCTCTAAAAATTATTGGTGTCTATTTAAATTTTGCGATTTTCCAAATATTGCGCATTATGTTATAGCGTATCATTTTAATGCGTCGCAACATTCTCGGGAGGCATAATATGCAAACCTCCATCTACAAGCAATGTCACCCCTGTCATAAAACTAGCATCGTCACTTGCTAAAAATGCAATGGTTTTTGCGATTTCCAAAGAATCGCCGTTTCTCCCTAAAGCATGCATCCCTTTGATCTGCTCATAACGGATTTTAATTTGTTCTTGGCTCAGTCCACTGTTGCGAAGGATATTTGTTTGTACAGCGCCAGGATTTACGGAATTCACACGCACCTATATCGTATTTTAAAAATAATATGATGTTCAAAATAATATTTATTGTTGAAAAAAGAAAATAGTCATTATTCTTACACGCACCTGTCGTGATGCCAATTCTAAAGCAACGCAACGCGTAAATTGATCCAGAGCCGCCTTACTCATGGAATATGGCAGACTATTCTTCAGTACTCGTAATCCAGCCACGCTTGAAACATTTACAATGTTACCTTTCGTTTTGATTAAATGTGGCACTGCTAGTGTAGTCAATTGAAATACTGATCGAACATTTACATTGAAAATACTGTAAACACATTTACATAAAAAACATGTTTTTGTTATCAGTACGTTTTCAAATAAAACAGAATTTATCAATATTCATACATGTTTATACATACTATCAACTTATCATTACATACTTGTCGTATTGTTTTAAACTTGTAGTTTCTATATCGCCGAATTCTGCAATCGCAGCATTATTAACTAAAATATCTATTTTGCCATAATGTTTGATCGTCGAGTCGATAATATTTTTCACATCATTCTCATTGGCTAGATCTCCCGTTATAATAAACGGTTTAGGTTGTCCACATTGTTCGGCTACTTTGTCTAAATTGTGCTTATTACGCCCTGTTATCGATAGCAATGCACCAAGCTGAGCAAAGTGAATAGCTGTTTCAGCTCCAATTCCTGAACTGGCTCCTGTTATCAGAACAACTTTTCCCGCAAAAGACATCTAAAATAGATAAGATTTTTAAGACTAGATGTATCCATTAGCGCTCCATTTCTCAAGCAGCCATAAATAAATTAAATCCGATCACATTAAATTGTTACATTACGTCACATAATCTAAGACAATAATACGAATCTAATATAATTATTATGTAGTTAATGGAACTTGCATTTATAATTAAATAGTTTCTTTTAAAGGCATTAGATTTTGTAAGAAGAAATGAAAAAAAAAGTAGAATTAAGACATCGATTATCTTTTCGAATTATGTAAAACAATAGTGGTGTTTACAAATGTATAATTACTTACTATGACAGTACAACAATATTGAATGATGATCACAAAACGGCAAAACTTATAATCTTACCAAGCGATACGAAACGCGATATTATATTTATGAAAGCAAAATTCGTACTGCAACAGTATATATATCTATATATATATATATATATATATATGTATAAGCAAACGCTACGGTAATGTGATATTGATACGCCAGTTTATACATTTATCTGTTCCACTCTTCTATTATAGAATGATAACACGGAACGATAACACGTATCATTTAATCGTGACTTTGTCAAAATAAGAAATCATGAAACATTTCTTATTTTAAATCATCTGTTCTTGCATATAATAGTTAATAATAATTATTATTTAAGCAGTTAAAAAAGTCATATTAATATAAAATAGCTCCAATGATTGTCAAGATTAAATTACTTTTCGATCAGTTAGAATACATTTAATGTCATTTCGATGTTATCGCATAATCTGTTCTACTTAAAAACTTTTCTCTCTTGTAATTATACTCTTTTGTAATTATACGGTATATATATATGGAATTATACGATGGAACACTTTGAGCTTCCATTATTGAGAATGAATTAATTTGACTTTGATTTATTACTTCTCAATATATTTCATCAAACCAAAAAGAACAACAAATTACTATAAAAATAATATTCTAATGATTGAATCTTATTTCAATAAAATCAATAAAAGGAAATAATAAGAAATGATATTTGTTTCGGAATGTAATTATATGATAAATTACGTTAAAAAACGGTAAAATCTTGAAAATAAATAACACTTTTTTTCACCGCTTTTTTTCGATATTTTTAAGAATATAGTTATATAATAGCAATCGAAATATTTCTAAAAAAATTAAATAAAAAATTATTTGTAAAATTTTATTTTAAGTAGTAGTATTTTTAAATAATAAGAGTTTAAATATAGCCATTGCAATTATAGACTACATTTAAATGACTATCTGTCCATGAGTCGCGCAGTATATAATAGTATGTAATAGTATTAATTAAAAAGGGCTACTTCTGCGCACTTCTGAGCACTTCAGCGTGCTCACTAATGCGAGATCTATGTGGTAGACAATCAGAATATCAACTATTAATGCTTCTGATTGGCTACTGAAATCATTTTTGCAACTTTAAATTTCGCGAATACATTATAATCCAGCACAATTACAAGTGATTATTTATAAACATAGTTTGTAATTAGTCATATTTAAATATCGCTTGTATCTAAAACTAATGCTTGAAATAAAAACATACAAATAACTTTTTTTGGAAACTGTATTTTTCTAAAAATTTCTTGTTATAGTATTTTGAGTTATAAATTTTGAGATATCCCGTGCACTGCTCGATGATTGATATTTATATTCCATTGTCTGTTTTGCACTAAAAATTCATTTTTCGTAAAATAAAAAAAGAAAAAAATAATTTCGACAAATGAGAATATCCAAACCATGATTCTGAACAACATTCAAAAGTTTTAAACCGTTGGACACCTTGAATATGCTAACTAACGCCAGTGGAAGCATAACTTTAAAACTTCATAATTCGAAAAATACGTAATAAAAAAATATGTTGATTTAATGTTTGAAGAGCTCTCAAAATAAACTAGAAGAATATGGAGATTTCTATTAAAAAAAATAAATGTAATTCGATCTTGGTGATGTTACTCAAGGTTAAATCGAAAAGACCGGTAGACAGATCTTGTTAAACCCTACAATTTTTATCTGAAATATTTTTGTATAAAACTTATATTTTTCGAGATATGTCTGCATCCTGCTATTTTTTCCTCATCCCGTATTTATGATGTACTTTATATATGTATATATTGGGTTGTCCGGAAAGTTCATGCCGACTAACCTATATAATTTAATAAATGTATACTAAAATTTAAATTTTCTGCGTTTCAATTTTCCTTCAACATCGGCACGAACTTTCCGGACAACCCAATACATAAAAAAATATGTATATACCACGTATTGATTAGAAATTTAGATAAATGATATAAGAATATTTCTAGAAGACAATAGAGGCTTTACACTGTCTTAGACGTTCTAACTGGAATTTGCTTTCACGCATCAATTAGAGATTTGCTAAATTTCTTAATATAAATCCGTTCATTTTTTAAAATGACGAGCTCATTACAACGAATGAATAACAAGAAAATAAAAGAAAATTTCACTAATTTTAATAATTTTATCTTTTATTTTTATATTCATCTTGATATCGTGGGTATATTAATAAAAATATATTTCATACTTTCTTTTATAATAATTATATATTAAGTAAATTATTACAATGTAAAATTACATTTTCTGAGTTTAGCTTTTGAAAATATTTCCAGAAAACATCTGTTTTATTATTCATGGACACTCTAAAAATTATCTGTATCTATTTCAATTTTGCGCTTCTCCAAATTTTTCTTTACGTTGGAGCGTACATTTTATGGCCTCGCAACATCTAGATTTAAGCAGACATAACATGCCAACCTCCATCTACAGGCATTGTTATCCCTGTTATAAAACTAGCATCGTCACTTGCTAGAAATGCAATGGTTTTTGCGATTTCCAAAGTGTCACCGTTTCTTCCTAAAGCATGCCCCCCTTTCAACTGCTCGAAAACGATTTTAATCTGTTCTTGGGTCAGCCCAGTGTTCCGAAGGATATTTGTTGGTACAGCGCCAGGATTTACGGAATTCACACGCACCTATATTGTATTTTAAAAATAATAATATGATGCATCTATGTCGTATTTTCAAAATTATATTTATAATTTCAACTATTGTTGAAAAAATAAAACTGCCATTATCCTTACACGCACCTGTCGTGATGCCAATTCTAAAGCAACGCAACGCGTAAATTGATCCAGAGCTGCCTTACTCATGCAATATGGCAGATTATTTTTCAATGGTCGTAATCCAGCCACGCTTGAAACATTTACAATGTTGCCTTTCGTTTTGATTAAATATGGCACTGCTAGTGTAGTCAATTGAAATACTGATCGAACATTTACATTGAAAATACTGTAAACACATTTACATAAAAAACACGTTTTTGTTATATTACGTTTTCATAATAAAACAGAATTTATCAATATTCATACATACAATTTATATATACTATCAACTTTACATACTTGTCGTATTGTTCTAAGCTTGGAGTTTCTATACTACCGAATTTTACAATTGCAGCGTTATTAACTAAAACATCTAATTTGCCATAATGCTTGATCGTCGAGTCGATAATATTTTTCACATCATTCTCATTGGCTAAATCTCCCGTTATAATAAACGGTTTAGGCTGTCCACATTGTTCGGCTACCTTGTCTAAATTGTGCTTATTACGCCCTGTTATCGATAGCAATGCACTAAGCTGAGCAAAATGAATAGCTGTTTCAGCTCCAATTCCTGAACTGGCTCCTGTTATCAGAACAACTTTTCCCATAAAAGACATCTAAAATAGATAAGATTTTTCATACTGGATATATGTAGTACCCCGCTGTGTAGTACACTGCTCATTAAGTTATAAGTAAAAATTAAATCCGATCACATTAAATTGCTATATTATGTTATATAATCTAAGACAGTGATATTACGAGAATCTAATATAATTATTATGTAACTAATAGAATTATATTTGCATTTGCAAATATAAATTAGCAAAAATATATATAATTTTTTTTAAAAAGATTAAATTTTTTGAGAAGAAGACAAAAAGAGATGTAAAATTAAAATTAATTTGTGGATTATTGTTTCGAATTACGTAAAACAATACGGTTTGTGTTTAACAAATGTATAAATACTTATTGCGATACAATTGCAGCGGTAATACAAGGATATCGAACAATATCCACAAAATGACGAAACTTATAATCTCGAGCGATATAAAATGCAATATCATGTTTGTGATAGCGAAGTCCGTAATGCAGCAGTATAATATATGTAAGCAAATATTATACAATAATATAATTGACACCGGTTTATATATTTACTTCTTCTATTTTTTTATTCCGCAGCAATAACACGTTCATTTAATTGTGAAACACTTCCTGCTGTAACATATTTTAAATCATCTGTCCTTGCACATAATAATTAATAATAATTATAATTCAAACAATTCAAAAAGTCATGTTGATATCAAAATAGCTGTGATTGTCAATATTACTCTAGTTACTATGTAATAAATTGCGATTTATTTAATCGTTATCGTAATCTGTTTTGCTTGGAAAGCAATTTCTCTTTTAATTATATGATATGTATTATACGATAGAAAAATTTGAGCTTTTTTTGTTAGGAATAAATTAGATTTTTATTTATTTCTTCTCCGATTTCATCAAATCAAAAAGAACAAATTACTGTAAAAATTATATCATATTTTAATGATTGAATCGACTTTCAATAGAAAATAAAAGAAATCAATAGAAAACGATGTTTTTTCGGAATATAAACTGATAAGTTACTATAAATAAATTTTAAAAACGCTAAAAATTACGATCGAAAACAAAATTGATATGATGATGAAATAAGATTGCTTTGAAATGATTGTTTCTTATCGTTATCTTTATTTTTTTAACGGAGTTAAAACAGCAAATTTCTATACATGTATGTTGCAATAAGATATTGTGAAATCTGTAGACTAAGATTACCTTGCACATTTGTAATCACCATTAATCGGATTTAATAATATAGTAGTAGTTATTGGCTGCGTTGCAGAAAAGAAAACTGACATTTTACATCAGTATATTACAGTTATTGACTGGATTTTATCCAGCAAAATTGGATAAACTGTATAATCGAATTTTATCCGGAAATTATTTCAACCTCAATAAAGAGATTGTAAAAGTAAAATCTAATTGTTTAAATTATATTATCATACATTATATATGTTAATTAATATTTAAACATTAATAAAAAAATATGTAGTTTTTTATATATTGGTCAAATGTACATATAAAATATACATATGTATACATAAAATATACATATGTACATATAAAATGTACATATAATATATTTAAAAAATTTAAATTTTAAATATGTATTATAATTATTTCTATCCAAATTATGGAAAACGACTTTTTCATAATCCGGCCAGATATTTGAACGACTCGGTAAAGAGATATCTATCATGAAACAAGTTGGAGTGAATTCCAATAATTCCAATTTATTCCGAATAATTCCATAATATCGATTTTGTAATTTTTCCTTAGGACGGAAACGTGAAAAGTGAAATTTTTTTGTATGATAGGTGTATATATACATACTTATATATATCAAAATACATAAAAATCACTTTTCACATTTCCGCTTTAGAGAAAAAGACATGATAGATACCCTGATGACTACGTGGATTATAAAAAATCGATCAAATATATAGAGGCTGGATATTACCGGATATCCGTTGCATCTTTAGATCAGAAATATTATTTAAATATTATAATTTATTTAAAATATTATATAAAAACGTTGCTGAATATTTCACATAAAATCAATATTTCAAATGTTTATTTAATTTTCTTGCTTACTGATTACATCATGTGTTCTAAGATAGTAATATTATAAATTTAATGTTATTGACTGCGTAAAACGCATGATGCGCACATATTATTTATTGCTCATCTTGTAGCTCATCGAATGTCAAAAAAGAATAAAATAGTTCATCATGCGCATCGTACAGAACTCGCAGCGATTATAGCTAATAATATTATATTTGTATTAGCAAATACCGATTTAATTATATAACAATAGTAAACTATGTTTAGCAAATGTAATAAATACTTACCGTAGTACAACGATATTAAACGATTCACAAAATTTATAATTTCGAGCGAAAAAAGATACAATATTGCGTTTGTAAGATCGTAGATGCGATCCGTATCAGTGCATCGTCAGCAAACACGTTATACCAAAAAAATGCATAACTTAAATTGGCACTTTACATATTATAAGACATGTCCCACTCCTTTATTTAAAAACAGTAAGACATCATTTAGTCATGATTAAATATTATAACAGATAAAAACAGGAAACAAAACGTTTCCGTTGTAAGATACATTTTGAATTGTCTATCATTAATGCGCATATAATTAATAATTACAGCCCAAGCAGAAGAAAACATCTTGTTAACATCAAAGCACTTCCCGATAAAAAATTTTTTATATAAGAATATACATATATATATATATGCATACATGTAAATATAATAGGTATATGTATGTATAAATATTATTGTATTTGTAAAATTATGTACATATAATATATACATAAATATAATATATACATATAAATAT
>NW_017259279.1:1496847-1504991 GCF_001594045.1 Atta colombica | reverse complement strand
ATTATATAAAACATTGACATACTTTATATATAATTATATATAAAATATATGTCCATTATATATATATATTAATAAAAAATGTATAATTTTGATGAAAGGATAAAAATTGAAAGTATAATTTTAGCATTGTTTCTTTTACAAATTCAAATTTGAAAAAATAAGAAAGAACTGTCCTACAACATTAGATTATTTATTGTGATAGAATTAGGCTTATAATACTAACTTTATTCTCATATCTTACAAACAAATAATTGTTTTTTTCCTTAATAACATTTAATTATGCAGTTTGTTAATACTATTTAACATCATAGTAGAATATTTGACAATAATGAAACATATTTTTTAACATTTATAATTTAACATATTCTTACCGTATTTTATATACACCGTGAACACGTTCAGCTGTATATTAAGGATATATTCACACAACTTGCATAGCCGCATAAAAAAATTATCCAATCGCATTTTTCCTTCAAAGACGCACATAAAATGTCATAAGTGGAGAGCACAGCTCTTGCATAACACATAAAGCCAGTTCTACATTAGTTGGAAGCTGATCGCAAGTTGCGACAGCCAATCTGAAGCTTGCATTTTGAAATCAAAACTTTATATTGGCTGTCACAACAAATTTGCGATCTGCGCAACAAGCTTGCAACTAATATAGAACTAGCTTAACACGTTAATCGAGAGAGAGATTGATTGGATATCACGCCAACTTCTACCACGCGGCAAGTGTTCTATGTGCAGAAACCATAAGACCTAAGTCCGTCATTTTCTATCCAACTAGAATCTATGTCAATGGACGAGTTCAAAACAGTAAAGTGACTAGGCATGCTTATCGAGCGGATGAGTATGATTGGTTCTTACCTGCGGATCCAACCAATCATGTTTAATTGCTCGATGAACGGACTTAGCTGCTTTGATTTGAACGCGCTCATTGACTGCATTCAGTGAACTTCTTAGAGCATATACGGTCAATGCGATGCTACAAATGATTTGAAGCGTTTTAATTGGTAAAATTCTTTAATTTGTAAAATTCTTTCTTCTAAATTTTTTCTTCTTTAATCCATCAAATGCTTGAAAATATTTGTAGCAAGTCTTTGACTACAGCCATAGACATGGAAGAAGCCTATATCTCCTGTGGCCCAAATGTGTATCCAAGATGCATGTGAGAGAGAAAGATTACATGGAACTTTCGTCCTTTATGCGCATGTACCAACACTAATTAGTATAATATGTTACATTACAGTATAATTATTATCGGCATTTTAAGGCATGTGCAGAGAGAACGAATGCTCTCTATGTACATTTGTCTTTCTTTCACACGTGCATTTTCTTATATGTCTTTCTCTCTCACGTGCATCTTGGACACAATTCTGAATGACAATGCTCCCTCCATGTTTATATGATTTAAGGCGAACTCAATAATTGAGTGTACTTACTATTCTTGGTGTATTTTTTTAGATTATCCAATCAGCATTTTAGACTTGGAAGAATATATCAATAGCAGCGAGCGCTCATTCACACTGTGTGTTTGCTGAATGCACCCTTCAGGCCAATATCCTTTTAAGCAAATATTACATTCGTCTTACGACAAATTTTTCAAGCGTGTTATTGACTACAAAATAAAGAGGATCTCTTTGTCATATAGCCAATCAACAGGCTTGAAAAATTTGTCGTATGATAAAAAACAAACGCATGTAATATTGGTTTTAATTTTAAAATTTAATTGGCTGCAGGATAAAGAGATCCGACAACCTCTTTATCCTGCAGCCAACTCGCAGATTTGAAAAATTTATCATACAAATATAAATCAGCCTTAAGCCTAATCTACACAGCATTTCCACTGAGCACTTGATACATGTATTAACTAGTAACTTTCTATTAAATTATATCAAGAATTATATCATCATCAAGGATGTGGTCAACGCGATATTACAAACCCTTTAAAGCGTTTTTTAATTGGTCAGTTTGAATAAAATTTTTTCTTCTAATTGGTCCATCAAACGCTTTAAAGTATTTGCGAGATTTTGACCACAGCCCTGAGAGTCGATTGTATATCTTGAAATGAGGTAAAAATTACAAATGTGAAAACATAGAATAGAATAAACTAGAATATTCATAATTTAATTGGTCAATATCTAGTAATCGTTGCTTACTTTTGTAATTTTCATCTCATTACAAAAACACAATCGAGCTCCTAGATTGAATAATTTAGAGTTACGAGTAGTTTCTTACGTATAATACGTATGTATAAGGTCATGGAGTCTAATTCATGCTGATAAGGTTCATGAGCATCGTTTGTCTTCATTCACACAACATGGATGAAATGATTTTTAAGCATTGTGAGCATAAATCGGACCACGGCTTAATATATATATATATATAATACGTTATGTTTAATACATAATATATAATAACATACATGCCCAATCCTCACCTAGCTCTGAAATCTACCATCCTCCTTCCTTAAGCATGGGTAGAGAATTGACGCCGCCATCTTAGCTGCCAGTTTAATCTAGTTCCGGCTTTCAATGAGGGCGGAAGATTGTCGGATCGCACCACCTTGTTATTTTATATCCGCAATTAATTCCGCGATCCGTTTACAAATTAATTTCCTCTTCTGTTAACAGTTAGGGGGCTTCGCACAATAAAAGGAACAGAAAATAAGAATTTCAACTTACAGAAATCATGTATTGTGGAATATAACAGTTTCTTATAGGTTGGAATTCTTATTCTCTATTCTCTGTTTCCAGTTCCTTTTATTGTGCGAAGCCTTTTATTATTAGTCAATATAAATTGGTGCGTTAATCTGAGTTATTAACTCAGTTATTAACTGAGTTATTAACTATAAGGCCGCTTTTTCATGCTAATGTTTGACGCTCATTTTCAGCATCAAAACAGGTCACGTAATCAAAATTGATCTAGTTTCCACTGAGGGTTTAAACCGGATCAGAATGTAAGAACCAATCAAATACAGTCAAGCATTCCCTTGTTGTTCGACTGTAACAGGGAAATATTCGATTGTAATTGGTTGGTTCTTACATTCTGATCCGGTTTAAACCCTCGGTGGAAAGCCATTGATGCTTCGTCAATTTTGATCACATTACCTGTTCGACTCTCGAATCGCGTCAAAGTTGAACTCAATTGAGTTTTAATATTTTCGATTAGACTTGAAAAGTTTGTCGTACGACAAAATCGGACGCATGTAATATTGGCCTAAGAATACAAGATTGTGCATAATAGCAATACTGGAAACAATCAAAGAGATTGAGAAAAGGACTAAAAATGGCGGATATTCATATTATGTGCCTTATCTCTATTACACTCTTGTCCTTCTTATCTACGCACAATTCATGCTAGCGCTCATATCGCATGCGCGCGCATGAGTCGCCATTTTGTCACGTTTTATTCTACGCGCATCCCCCACCAGGATTGAAAACAAGCGAAGGTCGACGCTGCTCGTCGTGATCGCGGACTCAGCGCATTTTGGTTAGGTTACGGATTGCGTTGTTACGTCTAGGAATTCGAAACAGTAAGTAGAACTGTTCCGTAGCCATTGTGTTCGTTTCCACGTCCGCGTCTCGCCGGTTTACGGTCGGCGTGTCGTCCGCGCGGCGACGCTGCGCCTCTGCTCGAGCTCCGCGCGCGCGTGTGTTTCACTTCGTCGAAAGAGAAAGAGAGAAAGAGAGAGAGTGAGTGAGAGAAAAAGAGATTCTTAAAGGCGAAAGGCCTTACTTGGAAGTTGGATGTTCGCCGGATCGGCTTAAGCATCGTCGCTTGTATCACCGTTGATACAGTTGTCGTTATCGTCGTCGCCACTGTCGCTCGTCGCGCCACTCGACACTCCTCGTCCGGCGTCACGACGCCACCGTCATTCCTCGTCGACGCCACGTTACGGGGAACGCGGCACGTCCTGTTTTCGTTATAACCTCCAACGCTTGCTATAACCTATATAATTATAACCTCAGATCCGTGTCAAGACACGATCCGACGCCGATCGACCGAGTTTGGGCCGATCGCGCTGCTGCGGTTCCGCGCGATTATCGTTTGTCTCGTAACAGCGACGAAGATTTGGTCGGTGGAGGGGGGAGGAAGAGGGGAACCTCAGTTTGCCGATAATTATTCGCCGTAGCATGTTGCTCGTAATATCATGACCCGTTCCCGTTATACTTCTCGGAAGGGATACGCGAACGTCGTTCACGCATCTACGCCGTAAACTTCCTCATGGTGGGTCGTCGCATGATGTAACCTCCGATTCGCAGAGGATCACTCGCGTAGAATCGTAATCTCAAGACAGATCGCCTTAATACCTTGTGAGTTCTCGTAATGTCGATCCATTTTGCAATAAAAACGTGCAATTTGTGAATATTGAATAATAAATGAATTCTCATCGATCGTGTGGCTGCAACAGGTTTGTGAATCCAGCGTCCCATTCAACTGACTTGAATTCGCGAGAGCAATCGCGCGATTTATATGCAACGACACTCTAGAGTTAGCTTTTTTACTGTTATGTTATCTGTGATTTCAGTGATGGAATAATTTAAAGGCCAAACAAAATGGATGTTGCCGGAGATTTGAATCTACAATGGGTAGGAGACGTAGAGCTCCATGAAGAGGTGATATGTGGCCTGGAGGCACAACTGGTCGCATCAGAGGAGGAGGTGATTGGTGCCTGCGAGGAAGTGGCAGTGGAGGAAACCGTCGAATCCGTTCCTGATGTGGTACCTACCACTGAAACTGAGATACTAATGGTACCTCAATCCAATGATATGGAATCAATCTATATAGTGCCACAAGATCAGGGGCATGACTATCTGAATATACAAGTCACTGAAGAAGTAATAGCCGATAACTGGGATAGATCTGGTCCAGATGATGGGTAAGTTTCAATAGATATATAAAAGATGTGTTCTTTAGATCTTAGACTTTTTACTTCGTTCATTTTTTTTTTCAATGAATGTCTCCAGAAGCATGATCATTCATTGAATGCTCAATGAGTGTCATGTTTTTGGATGCATTTATTAAGAAAGAAAGAAAGAGAAAAGTTGCAAAGAACTCTGTGTAAGAGATTCATCTAAAAAAAATAGACCTTTTATTGTTGCATTGGATCACAGTAAAATTTTCTATCTATTTCAAATACAAATCAATTTTCTTTTAACTCTAAGTGTATACTAGTTTAGCCATAAAGAAGAGACTTAAAATGATCCACTTAAAATAATCCACTCTTTAATAAAACCTTGTTATGTTTAAATTTTTTACTGTTTTAATCTAAATAATATTTTTGTATTTTTGTCTGTAAATTGAAAAATTATTTTCTTGACTCTTTCACAATTTACCTATTAATAATAAATTATTTGTTTTTAAGAGTGGAGATTCCAGAGGCCAAAGTGACTAATGAAAATCTCCTGGAGTACGATGACATGGAAATACCATTGCCGATTGATCAGGATTCTTATTCTAATGCTCGGCCGTATCCATGCGACTACTGCAGTCGCAGATTCCGAAAGAAGGCAAATTTGATGAATCACATTGTGGCACATCAGACAGATCGACCGTATGGTTGTAATCTATGTGGATCACGTTATGTACGCAAGTGTGATTTGAATAATCATCTAAAAGTCCATGCATATGCACCATCATCACAAGATGGTCTCGAGGACGACTTGAATGATGAGGACTCGTTAGTTGCGGAAGAGGAAGTGACGACTGGCAACAAAGGCAGACGCAAAAAGATGCAATCAAGTGCACCGCGCAAACGGAAGAACAACACCACCGCTGGTATGCCGAAACGCAATTTCGAAGAAGTCAAGATAGAGATGGGCAAGTATGTGTATGAACCAGACAATGTTTACAAGGACACATTATTCTACGAGGACGAGCTGACCGACGGTTATTCTGCACGCAGCGGCAATTATGCCTCTAGCTCGAAGTGGCAGATGGAGGAGATGTCTTCTGCTACAGGCAGACAACAGCAGCAACAACAGCAGCAGCAGCAGCAGCAACAGCAATGGCCTATCACTGATCCAACAAAGCCATATGTCTGTCAGACTTGCGGCATTGGCTTTGCTAGAGAGAAGGCATTGGCATCACATGCTCGCATTCATGGTGGCGACAGTCCGTTTGAATGTACTTCATGTGGTGATATGTTCTGGGATATCAACAGTCTGCGAGAACATGTGCGTATCAAGCATGGCGGTACCATTCCCCAAATATCTGATGCAGAGGAATATGAGAATGACGCCACTTACACAGGCGATAACGAAAGGATCGGCGAATTTTATTGCAACACCTGTGCAGTACCGTTCCATCGTTTGGATTTACTTAAACGCCATCAGAAGTAAGTATTTTAAATTTGCACAGAGTATTCTAAAACTGACTTGTCTCAATGTACTTGTCAGATCGTAAATGTTTAGGTATAGATTATATTATAGATTATATTAGATATAGATTATATAAATATAATGATATTTTTGAAAGTAAAATGTTCAATTCTGAACATGGTACAATTTTGAATGAAATAAAATTTGAATCCAATTTATATAAAATTTATATAAAATAAAGTTCAAATTTGGTTTTTTTCTGTTAGTCTGCTTTAATATTTTCTGTATAATAATGTATAATAATATAAAAGGATTTCAAATTTGAACCTCGAAAATTAGATTCAAATCTTATTTAATTCAGAATTGTATCATGTACGAAAATATTGTTTTACCCTAATTGAAAATTTATAAATTTCATGAACATAAAATGTTATTTTTGATGATTGAATATATTGAGTGTATTCCGTTGTCACATTCACACATTGTAAAAATCAGTTAATCCTTGTTTATATTAAATAAAGACAAATGATGCTTTATAAGCACTGTAAGCAAAATGAAATACGCTTATTATCGTGGATATGGTATTTGAAAATTTGTTTATGTGAAGTTTAATATCATACGTAGAATTCACTTGAAGCCAGAGATGGTTACAGTAGAGTCCAGTCAGCATCATATGTGCAATGTTTGTGGAGAAGAGTTTGAGGAGGCTCTAGCACTATTGGCACATGCGGAACTTCATGCTTCAAGGTATCCCCGATTTTTATTAATTTATAATTAATCACAATACTGCAGAATTAGTAATATTCAATTTTGCGAATATTTTGTCAACATAATTCACTATTCGAACTAGAATTGGTAGAAAAAATATATAGCAATAACATTGTATATGAAGCGACTTTCTTTGAATTAAATAAATTTCAAGTACATTTATAGAGATGTATACTTATTTAGTAATTTATTTAAATAAGATCTCCTAGTCGTCGTTGTCTATTATGTGGAGCAAGATGTCGTGATGAAGCAGAAGTCGCGGAGCATGTGCGACAGAATCATGCTGATGATGCACCGCCAAATACATGTACATTGTGTGGAAAGACGTGCAAAGACAAACGCAGTTTATTGAAACATTCATGGATACATAACGTCGATAAGACCTTCGGTTGTACAAAGTGCACAAAACGCTTCCACAGTAAAGCCCGATTACGAAGGTATAAATGAGATAATATAAAAAAAATTTTAGCTTTGCATGTTATATGATCAAAAATATATACATTAGAATAGTTTTTTATTTACCATGATTTCTTTGCTAAAAATATAGCTTTTTTATTTTTCATAGAATTTTTTTATTTCATCGAAAATATATTATGTTACAGACATATGGTATCACATCGCAACAAAATGGTGGCATGTGACGAATGTGGTGAGGAATTTCCTGATGGACGCGCTCTCGTAAGTCACCGTCATTCACATAATAGGGAATTAGGCGGCCGTTCTTTCCCTTGTCGTGAGTGCGGAAAAACCTTTGGTAGTCGCAGTTCACAGCAGATTCATATACGTATCCACACCGGCGAGAGGCCCTATGGTTGTCGATTCTGTTGGAAGGCTTTTGCAGACGGCGGTACCTTGAGGAAACATGAGCGCATCCATACTGGCGAGAAACCGTATGGATGTGCGATTTGTCCTCGGGCATTTAATCAAAGAGTGAGTTGATTGTTAGAATATACGAATAATGAATATTCATTAGTTAAAAGAAAAATAATAAGGTATATTGTATAAATTATAAATATCTTCTCTTTTATGGAACTTTTCATGTCAATGATTTGA
>NW_017259279.1:1494702-1496747 GCF_001594045.1 Atta colombica | reverse complement strand
TATATATATATATGTATATGTATATATAGCTACTAAATTTAGTACAATTTTAAAGAAATAATTAAACTATTTTAAAAATTATACATTTTCGTTTTGATTATCAACTTAAAATGAAATTAAAAATAATTTTTTTTACAGGTGGTTCTCCGAGAGCACGTGCGTGCTCATCATTCCGGTCCGGATCCAAAATGCGTGGGCAGTGCAGAACCATATTTGTGCAAGGTATGTGGCGATTCATTCAGCACTTCCGAAGAGGTAGTGGCACATATAGTGCAGCATTGCGATGATAATACTGCGTTGAAACGCCAGCCACAGACTGGACCGCGCAAGTATAAAAGAAGACGCAAAGCAAAGCCTCTTGAGACGAATACAATGGTACGTAGAAATGAGTTCACGTACGATATGATAGAAAGTAGCGGTGTTACCGGTACTGGTAGTGGTAATATTGGCAGTGGTGGTGGCGGTGGTACTGGCACTGGCGGTTCTGATTCGGAAGACAACACGAAGCGGAAACTTGGCAAGAAGAACAAGCAACATCGATCGAACGTCGAGGAAGGCTATCAGAATGTATTAAAAAGTTTTGAAAGCTCTCTACAGAATATAAACTCTATTGTGAGTAACTCCAAGTTAAATGCATCCAAATCGAAGGTCTCAAAGAAGAAGTTGCGCAAAGAGGAAAAGAAGCAGGAAACGCAAACATCGAATCAGTCAGGCCGGCCGAAGATGATACACACACAGAAGACGCGGGTGCCCGTAGAAGTGGGTAGCGATGGCGCGAAAAAAGGCCAAAAGACAAAGACGATGGTGACCCGGACGCCAAAGGTGATGCCGAATGAGCACAAGTCTGGCATTTTTCCGGGTGGCGAGCGGAATCGGCCACGCACAAAGAATGTCAGTTATCACATTGAGGGTAAATCGCAGCTCATACCGGCAACGTTCTCGACGAAATCAAAGGAGAGTATGTCTACGATGTCGACACAGCAGTTACTGGCAAACATCAAGCAGGAGCCAGGCGTGCAAAAGGCCACAGGTGACAGTCACAGGAATAACAATGGTAATATTCTAACTCTTAGTAAAATTCAGGAATCATCAAACAAGAAAAAGTCAATTACTACTAAGAGGACCAAGAGGCAGAAGCACCCAATAAAGCAGGAATTGAACACGTTGATAGTAACAGAAGAACAACAACAACAACAAGAGCAGCAACAGCAGCAACAACATCAGCAGCAGCAGTTACAATTACGTAATAATAATAATAATAATAATAATAATAATAATAATAATAATAACAATGTCATGGAGATCAGTGACGATCAGATACAACTGATGGAGCACGCAGTGGATGGTAGCAATCTGGAAGTAGCTTTTGAGGCGAGTGTCGTTACTGCTCAAGAAGACGAGGAGAGTATATTACCACACAGCACCATGCATGAGATGGATAACGGGACAAGAGATAACGTTAAGCTTAGTGTCAAAGTGGAGTCTGCGCCGCCGAGGATGCTCGCTATACATAGTGTTATTGCGTCGGTAGACGATGTCCCAGAAACGATAATACCGGACAGGGTAGAGTATACGTGCGAGATGTGTGCCGCGGTGTTTTCCAGCCGTGCCGAATTATTGGTGCACGTGCCGATACACATTTGATTTAATAATTTATCCGAGCCGAAGAATGGCGCGGAGGTTTGTTCTACTTTAGTATATTTGTTTAAACGAATCGCATAATTATTTATCACAAATGAGATTTGTTGTTTTACAAGGGGAAAAGTGACGATTGTTAAAGCCCCTCTTATCATCATTGCTGTCTCATCACTCTTTTCCTTCTTATTATATTCTTCGATTCTCTATCCAAGCATCACAAAATTCCATCGACTACATAACTTTTTTAACTGCAATTTTCGTGATTCACATATTAAAAGATTTATTGAACATCTTTTAATTCGATTAATATTACTCGAGAATTATTTCGGAAACTTTATATTATACTGTAGACTCAAGTTTCATTTTTTTTTTTTAATGTATAATATATGTGGATAAATAATCGAATT
>NW_017259279.1:1492919-1494602 GCF_001594045.1 Atta colombica | reverse complement strand
TATATATATATATAAAAAAGAGACACACACACACACACACAAATGAAATTTGAAATATACATTGATAAAATTGTAGTTTTCGAGGAAGTATTGTGATGGATGCTGGATCGAAGAGGAAAATACAAAGTACATATAAACACAGTACAATTTTTTATGTATTCGTTACAATATAAACATTATGAAAATAAAATGGAGAAAACAGATCTTAAACATTGATCTGATTATACTCCATAATGACATTATATATTTTAACGTTATTTTTTTTATTATTATAATTTAATTTTAAGCATTACACACAGAAAAGCTTAACACATAAGACCTAAGCAATAAGGAAATCAACATGTTGAATTCACTTTCTTATATTAGGTTAAATTCACAACCTTTAAGAGGCCATAAGTTGTAAGTGACAATATATCAGTCACAGAACTTATGTTTTTAGGCCGTAAGAATTGGATTTTGCTCGATTCGCTTAAATCTAACGATTAAAGCCTGAAGACAGTTTAAAGACAGAAATTGTTGTCTTAATCTCTTTTGACTTATGACTTAAGGTCTCTCTTAAAGCAAGGTTGCGGACTGAGACTTACGATCTTACTGTCTGTACTGGTCGATTTACTTGAGTCTTAAGTTTTTCTATGTGCCATGGCTTTTAATCCATGGAGATTTTTACTTTTGGATTACTGAATTGATCGAACGAAGGCAAAGAGTAAAGTGTTGAATTACTATGCGATCTTTATTTTAGTATTTGTTAGTTACAATCAATATATGATTAACATCTGTGTGACATAAAATCTTTAATGTAACGTTTGTTATTCTATTAATCCAGCTTTTTATTTTTTCAAACAGAAAAAAAGCGGGATTTAAAGAGGATATTTATTATGTCAAAACGGAACAAACATTGAAATAAGTATTGAATACAATACGAATTTTAAATGATTATATCTGAATGCGTACATTGAACGAATTAATGATGATTATAAAAATCGTCATAGACGACTTGAATAGTTTCAAGAAAGAAAGATTAACTGTACACATAATATTTGTAAAACACTGCACGTAGTAGGGTATTTGTATGAATGTCAATTTCTATGTAATGATTCATAGCGAATTCGATTGCACATTAAAGCTGTCGTATACAGATTAATATAAAAATTATTAATATAGTGTATTTAATTAATATAGATATAGAAACGGTTTAATATAGATATAGAAACGATTAAATCGCGAAATCTTTATTTTATTGTGCTGTGAGGTAAAATATGTATTTCATAATTCGAAATATTTGCATTTTTACACTTAGAAAAAAATCAATATACAACGGTTTTAATACACATTAGTGCATCAAATCGAATTCGCTATTAGCATGTATGTTTCGCGAGTGGTCACATAATCATTTCTGGAATCAATTTGAGATGCGACATTATACATACAATTTTACAAGCAAACAAAAAGAGAGAGAACCAATTATGATATAAACACTGTCTCGAATACTAGCAATCACCGCGACATACCGACGATCCTGTAAAAATGGATTTCTGTTGGATCTGCACGTCAGATTTTACAAAATTAATGACTATGTTCTTGTACATATATTAGTTATACTCTTAAAGTTGGCTCTTTTGGTATTGTATACAGAAAAAAGAATATATATATATATATATTGTGTGTGTGTATGTGTGTATGTGT
>NW_017259279.1:1490287-1492819 GCF_001594045.1 Atta colombica | reverse complement strand
ATATATATATATTCAAAATTGTAAAATATGGAAAAGTATAAAAATGCCACATTAATATGGCTGTTACATTCGACGTATAATAAATGACTATTGTTATTTCTATTACGTGGCTGAGAGTTATGAGTTTTATCTATTTCACATCTTTTTTTTCATACATATAGCGATTATATAGCGCATAAGAAAAAGATCTCATTTAAGTTTCTATAAAATAGACACATTAAAAAGAAGTATATTGGTATAATATTATGAGAGATTTATATATTTTGTTTCTTTTTTAAATCTTCTCGAAGACGTATATTTCTCCATACTTCTCTGTATTGTATAAATATTCGCATATTTTTCATGTATAAGATACATAAATTAATGTCATTGATCGCGGCGGTTGAAAACGCTCGGCGGTTTATATATAAAAAATTACACAATTCTAAAATTATATAATTAAGTCACGAATAATTGTGATATATGAGATATTATTCTTCAGATTTATTTAAATCTTTTTTGCGAGATGATTACGATAAGATGGAGATTAGATTCAGTACTTCTGTCGTCTTTCTAATTCAAAAACCTATATTTGGATAACATTATTCTGATAGTAATTTTTTTTATTGTATCGTGTATTTGAAGTATTAGTTATCGAAAACTGATCTCGTTTTTATATCACGATACAAATAACTAGCGTTGATAGAATGATAGAGAGAGGAGAGAGAAAATGGGACAGAAAGAGAGAGCAACGCACATTGTGTAATATGCTGTAGTAGAACAATTGTTGCCGAATGTTTAGGAAAAAGAAACACTTGAATGTATCCTCCTTAGCTTGACGTTGACACGTGTACTTTAGACATTTGTATTTATATCTCTATGATGATTAAGGCAATCAATCAAAAAAAAATGAAAAAAGTAAAAAAGGTAAAATGACAAAAAAAAAGGAAATGAGCGCGTGTTCTATTTTTGTAACCAAAACGTATTTTGAATATGATAAAAATTTTCACATTCTCAAAATGCGCGTTTTTCACAGTAAGATGTACATTTTATTGTTTAATACTGTGATGTGACAAAATCGGCGGCGTGCAGTGCCTATCCAGAACTTCATTTCTATAGGGGAAAAGGAGGAAGGAAAAAATAGTGAAAGAAAGGACATAAAATTTTGATGAGAACAAGAAAGATTCTGTTGGTTAAGAAAACATGGCGAAAGGAGTTTTGAATATCGTGAGATTGGACGAGACCGCATCGGTAAAAGAAAGCTTCGCATTGTAATGAAAAAAAGAAAAATGGATTTATAAAATCAATATATAATTTTGCCACTTTATCATCTGTTAAGAACGTTTTTTTTCTTTTTTTAATCTTTTTTTTAATCGAATAAGTCCTAAAATTTGTGATGAGCGTTGAATAAATCATTAAAGAAATCACTGAAGAAGTCAGTGATAAAAAGACTAATCGGCGCGATTTTATCCAATCTTCAACGACATCTTTACGATCTCTTTCGAGAGGCGCTTATTTGTTCGTAGCATTTTCTATCGCATACACGCTGCACGACAAGGTTAACAAAACTTCCTTTTAGCAATACTATAGATTTGTGTGTGTGTGTGTGTGTGTGTGTGTGTGTGTGTGTGTGTGTGTGTGTGTGTGTGTGTGTGTGTGTGTATGTGTGTGTGTACGATGCGAAACAGCCACTCTGTGCAAGGGAAAAAGGTGAGATAGTTATTATAATAAGAGCGTTTTTTCATTATCCAAACAGAAGTTATCACAACTAAGGCTATCTTTATCGTCAAGGATCAGAAGACGAAAATAACCTTAGCTTTAGGTTGTTTCTGATTGCATAATGAAAAAACACCATAGCTCGAGGTGCCCTTCACTTGTACAGTTGCAAGAATTACGCTTTAGGGACGAAAATCATATGACCAATGTAAAATAAAAAAAATATCGGAAAAATATATATGTAAATATATACATATATTTACACACATACACGTATACACAGGAAACGTATTAATGCGAGAGTTGCACGAATAAATCGTACGATTTTCGCCCTTCTGTGCGAAAAAAAAACTCCTACTGTATGTGATTACATTCCTGTGTCACATCGCTATGGATGTTTATCCAAACCTCGATCGGATGTTTATCCAAATAAATTGATATGTATCGTAAAGCGATTAGACGCAAATGCGTTACATCAAGAGATTAAGATATATCGGCTGTAAGCGAAATGAAGAGAAAAATGTAGGTTGAAGCGAGAAAGGGTAGAGTAGAGGAAAGCGAAATGAAATAAAATTATATATGTGAAATAACATTATATATGTACACACATACCTTTTTCAAGCTCGAGAAGCCACCCGTACATAATGTCAGTAATTGTGCAACTTCTCTTTAATTATAAGGCAGAATGTAGAATAAGATTAGTCATAAGATATAACAAAATATTGTATGATGAAGATTTCATATAGTTCGAAAGAGGGAAAAAGATGATAGAAGTAGCAAAATGTTTATGTACGAGAGAGGAAGAGAAAGTATGTGCGTATATAAGAGAGAATGATG
>NW_017259279.1:1484663-1490187 GCF_001594045.1 Atta colombica | reverse complement strand
TCCCTCTCTGCGTATCACGTTTCTCACTTCTTTCGATTTATAATAGAATACATATATGTATACATATCCATGTGTTTATATATATATATATTACCTAAAACTGTGTCAATGTGTGTTCAAGATATTAAATGTTAACTTCGCACAAGATCGACTATATCTTCAAAAGGGAAGTCTCTCTCTCTCTATGTATATATATATATATACATATACATACATATATATGTATATATATGAGATATAGCGATTTACTCTGTTAATGTAGTTGTATCTTTTTTTCTCATTGAATAAATCATCGATAGATATTATATATACATGTATAAACGAGTTATATACGTGCATTTCTCTTGCTATCCAATTATCACTTATGTATATATTTGCACGCATAAATTCGTGAAATTAATTATATATCTTTATTATTATTATCATCGTTATTGTTATTATGACTTATATATTTATTTTTATTATCTACATCAAGATTTAAAATAATTTAGATGATTGATGTTCATTGTAAGTGTAATTTTAAGGAATATTAAGAAGAGACACAAAAGAACAAAAAAAATCATTTATAATCGAATGCTACTCATTAATCGGCTCCTTTTTAATGTGTGATACTAGAAACTTGTTTTAATAAGAAATCGAACAGTTAAATGTTCATTGATCTTAATATTATTATTGAAAATTTATTGAGCGTCTTGATATTTTTACTAATTTTTGATTTTTTTTAAAGTACAAATTAAATTAGCTTTTAGCAGTTCTCGCTTGCGTTTATTGCGAAATTCGATCACTCGAATGATTGTTTCATTGACTAAGGAATGAAATCGCAGATCGCATAGATCTCCTTCTCGAAACCCATGCAGACAACGGAGGAGATGATGAGGATCGCACCGGTTAGACTAGTCGACGTGGGCTTCTCACCGAACAGGTAAACCTGAATCAGATAGGCCAGGATGATATCCAGCGATCTGGTGACCGATACCTTACCCGCGCTCTCAATCTTAAGCGCCTTTGTGACCAACACCTGACCGGTAAGGCCAGTCAACGCCACCAGCAGAATCTGGCTCCAGGTGAACCAATCATGAGGTAATCGAAACTTGTGGAGTTCATGATCAATACCGTGTCTGGACACTGTGAAGTAAAAAACCACAGCAGAGACGAACGACCAACACGATAGGTTTAACACCAGAATGGAGTAATGTATCTCCGAGCACTTTCTCATGACGACGATGTTGAGCGCCGTGAAGAGAGTAGCCAGAATGGCACACAGATATCCCATAAGATTATAGCTCTCGGCACGATGCATCTAGAAGAGAAAAATTATTCTCGAGGAATCATTCTTGAAGACTATGATGAGCGTTTTTTTGAAATCATTACTTTTTTAATTTAATTTGAATTTAATAATAAGAACAAGAATTCATTTCTTTAACATAAAAACAAAGACTTTGTATATTTGTTTAATTTTGTTTGCCCTTTGTACGAATTCTTTGTAATCTGAATGACATTTCAGATTAGATATTACTAATTGTCAATTATTAATATTGTTTTTACATAGTAAATGAAATTTACTCAGCTTTGTCTGTTGAGTTCGTCCTTGGCAAATTAATTTTGTATTCAGTAATAAAAATTAGATTACCTGAAATAAAAAAGGTGGTCTGGCAACAAGGACAACGCCTGTCAGGAGTGTGCAGACTACTAGTATACGCAGAACACCGCAGGGTTCTTTTAGGAAGAGGAAAGATAGCGCGATGACGATCACTGGTGAGCTGAAAATGATCGTGGTAGCATCACCTAAAGGTAATTCTCGAAAGCTATAATACAGCAACGACAGGGTCATGCCACCTACTAGGCCCTGGAAAAAAGAAAAAAAATGTAAATCAGTATAGTGGCTTAGCGATCGCATAAAAAACAGAATTTTTCGTTCTAAAAAATGCTTCTCTTTAAATTATTACAATGTATTGATAATAGTAGTACATAAAAAGAGTTTATATATTAAAGAATATTGTTAATGAGTTTTGTTTTATTATCCCATAATTTTTCTGAAGAGTTTAACTTCGCTAATGTGAACACAGGTAATGCAAATGAATAATATTCCGTTGCCGACTTTCCGGCTTAATACAATTAATATGGTATGATGGTGTAGAAAAGCTGTGGATGCCTGCAGATAAGCTCATGATCATTTATATGTAATCAGATAAGAAGAGAGTGACTAGTTTTGTAATGACCGACATTTCTCTCATGAAAATAGATTGACGAGAAATACCAATTATGTTACAAAATTAAAAACTTTGGCAGATCCAAATATCTTAATAAATCTAGAAACTATATTATCTTCGCAGATGATACATCATGTTCAGACGAGCAAACTTTACCTGAAAATGTATGAGTATTCTTTGGCCGGAAGGGCCGAAAAGATTGCTGGACGATTTGCAAGCCACGACAGCCATTGCTAGGATCTGCGTCAAGGCACGAATGACCAACAAAATCATGGGATCCACATGACGAATCGCTTTGACTAAGGCGGAACTGATGGTAAAGAAAGTTCCTGATATAAACGCCAGGAACACCCCGTACCACTTGGTGCCGTCCCGAGTTTCGCCATTGTTAGCAAATTGCTCAGTGTAGTGATAGGCTGGGTGGATGCTGTTGTAGGAAGCTGTGGACTCTATGCTGAATTTCATCGCGGTATGTATACTGAAACTACTGAAGCGAGAATACACGAAGATGACTGGCACTACGTAGTTTAAGAATTACTGTCATCGTCCACCTGTTGACACATCTGCGATTCTGTCTGCAATTAGCATAACTTAAACGACCAACGGATTATTACGGATTAATGACGTTAGGAAGATTCGGATGAGTGGAGCGACGACTGTGAAGATGAGAGACTTGTCGATAAAAGAATACACGCTGATAAAAGAAAAAAGAGATTGCTTTTTGGGACACACAGAAGAGAGTTGCGAACATGATCATCTAATTGAGATGAGAATGAGATACATAGATATACATTCGAAGTCATCTTTATTCGATTGCAATTTTCCAAACTAATCAAATTAAACACGAATTTTTTAGATATGTTATTGATAAATGTATTTTGTTGTTGATTAACATTTATTTTATTTATGATTAAAATCAGTTTATTTCATAAATAATAATTAAACTTTTGTCTTTTATTAGTGTAAAGATGTAAATTAATCATGATAGAGAAAAATATTGAGGTTTTAAAGAATTTTTAAAAGATCTTCAAGGCTCTTCTAAAAGATACATATCCGAAAAATATCCAGAAAATGTTCAGAAATATTTTGTTGTGAAGTTATACATTATATCTTCAAAATAATTCTAAAAGATATTAATAACCATCATAGAAGATATTTTTAATTTAAGATATTTTGTAATAGACATGTTAGAAATATGTAAATAATATCTTTTAAAGAATAATTAAATTTAAATATTAAAAAATAATAAAACAAAATTTTTTTTTAATTGTGACGTTATAGAACAATTTGATAAACGAAAATACATTCAGCACCGAAGAAACTGGGAAACGATCTTTATTCTCATCTTCATCTTGTGCATTTTTTTATAGAATAATGTAATAGAATGAAATACTGGAGAGCCTATTAATGATTTTATAAAAAAATTATTTAAAAAAAAAATTTGCGAGCTTATAGAACGTAAATTTTTTTTTTTAAATAATTTTTTAATAAAATCATACGAGATCAATAGGTAGCTTAAATATATCTAGTATATATATATATATCTAATAGATGTTACAAATTCTATCTGTCTATATTTTCATTTTTAGATGAAGATAATATATTTCTCTATTAGAGAAATATAAGAAAATTCTAAATAAAAAATTAAAAAAATGATTTATTTAAATAAACATCTTACATCTTTTATTTTCATGTATAAATGTAGATTAATTATAATAGAGATGACCCAGCAAATGAGAATAGAATAAAATGGATTGAAATTTTTTTCTATCCGAATGCGCATTTTAAATAGCAAATTTTTTTTTGAATTTAATTGGATTCAATTGGATTCAATTAGATTCAATTGGATGCAATTGGATTGAAAAATTGCATTTTCTATTCAAAATTTTGAATTGGAACAGTATTCATAATTCTGTTTGTGTGCACAGAAAAAGTTAATATTATTTTTAGATTGAAAGACATAGAGATATGCTCCATGCAATTTCTATGTGAATGAAAAAAAATCTTTCTAAATGAATAAAAATACATTCAGAATTGAAAAACTTTCATTTTAACATTCGTGAATCAATAATATTTCTGAAAATCTGAATTCATTTCAATTCATTTCAATCCATTCTCGTTTGCTGGGAAATCAATAAAAATAAAAATTGCTTAAGCTTGAAAAAAAAACATGAGAAATACGAGAAATATAATCTAAGATATAAAAAAAGAGAAATTTAAAAATGATAAAATTATAGTAAAAATGTCATAACTACAGCAATATCATATATACAGGATAATTGCTCCTAGAAAACTCATCATTAGAGCCCGGATTATCTGTTGTATCTATTCGAATCGACCATAGTGTCCTCACGATTCTACTCACTGCCATTTCGCCCAGTGATTCTCAGAATTTTAATTCGGGCTCTACTTTCATTGATATTAAAACTTTTTAAAACATGATAAAACAAATGGTCTAACGTCATTAACTGTTGATGCTCTTGTTAATGATTTCTTAAACAAGTAAAATTTATCATTTCATGAAATACAGGTACGGGATTAATACGATAAAGCTTCGTTGCTGGAGAAAAATATCCTAAATACTCCGTATTAGTATTATTTGATTCAGTTTCGTGATAATACCCGCCGCCATCGTTAGACTTAGCATGGACGTGCCATTGATTAAAGTAAATATCCTGGAAAGTATCAGTATTATTACGAATAATTCACGACATATCTGTTTTGAAGTTTATAGATATCAATATTACTTTTTTGAGTGGCATTACTTTGTGTCTGTCTGCGCTAATAAACGTGGCAAATGCCACTACAGACGAAGTTTGATTTTTCCAATATTTAATGCAATAACGAATTTGTTTTTTCTTTCTTATCGGAATTTTCCAATTGTTTTTTATGATATGATGTATTGTTTTTCCGTTTTTTATTATGAATGTACCGCCGAAACCTGTAAGACCAAAAAATTCGTTTGTCTTTTATTTAACGACAAGCTTAATTAATATATCTCTGTGAATTTCTTCTGGTAATGAATGGAAAAGAATGGATAATTATACGTTCAAGATTCTCTTCCTTTTTTTATAAATTTTGGATACAAAAACAAGAGACACGATTTTATAAGCATTTTTTTAGCACAACTAAATATTGAAATAATTTCTCGTAGCTGATATTTTCTTACTTTCTTAGCGACTACTATGTCAAAATTGTGAAGTACATGGATAAATTTAGACAGAGATGTTATAGCATTTAATGTATAGTTATACATTTATTTATATTTTTTTTTAAATTCATATTTGTCGAATAAAAAATTACATTACTTTTTA
>NW_017259279.1:1475716-1484563 GCF_001594045.1 Atta colombica | reverse complement strand
AGCAAATCGTTCTCTCCGTATATATATATATATATATGTACATGAGTTTATTTCTTACCCATGAGTTGTGAAGATTTTGAAAATCGTTTAATTGCGTGCTGCAGTGCAACTATAAAGTCACGACCAGTGCGATGCTTAGCATGTACTTTGAGAACTTGTTCTCGCAGACCTTTGCTAACGAAGAAGTTCCCGTATATATTGCAATAAGGATTAGTGTCAGTTAAGGATTTTAATACAAAATATTTTTTCTTTTGTGTTATTTCTATTGATGCAAAGCTACTTTTATTCTTAACTGTCATCGTTCCATTCGCTGCTGGTGAGAATGACGCGTTCATAATCAGCTATAAAATAATGTTCGTAAGAAATGAATATAAAACAACAAAATCAAATAAAGTAGTAAGATTTAAAGTAGAAATAAAATTGAAAATAACACTAACTTAATGAGAACAAAACTAAGATATAAATTAAAGAAAATGCAGAAATTAATTGTGTTTAATGTTTCATGAAAATATAAGCAATACATACCTCGACTAATAGTTCATTTGATTGTTTTGTACAAAGACCTCCTCCGATGATCAAGTTATCACTTTGAGTACGATCAAGTACTTTTTGTAAGATATTTTGGAAGTAAATTTTGTCTTTTAACGGAAATGGAAAAAGATTTGAGATACCACCGAGATCTAAAAGTGCTGTATCACCGCATAATCCTATAAATATACATACATATATTTTATTTTACGGAAAATATTAAGGTGCAATATGCAGATTATTGAGCCGAAATTCTTTAAAAGAGCTGAACTTCAGTGATTCGATTTCTTTATAGACACATATTCAGCTTATGATTGAAATTCAAAGTTATGTTCGATAATTTAGATGCATCTTTATAGACACACAATAAATCTCTCACCTGGTGTTGCGAGATTGAAAGGTTCCTGAGTCAAATCAGGACAATCCACCCATTCGACTGTAACTTCTTCAAAATCTGTACTCAACTCATTCTGCAAAACTATCATAAAAAAATTTATAATAAAAATTTTATTGATACAAATAACAAAAAAGCACAGAAAATCAACATTACTTGAAATTATGCTCTTCATATATAATTTACATTAACAATCTACAATTATATTATGTGTATACCTGTAGCTAGTTCAGTTTGTTCAGGTACATACAAATCTATTGGTATAATTAGCTCCACCATAATATATAATACTTGATATAAAATAGAAAATTTATGTATGTATATTGGTAATCAAAATTGAAGTGAATCAATTGTAATCGTGTGTTTAATTCTATCAGTATTGTTCAAAAAAATAGTCACATACTGCATACATAATTTATTGCATATATATTTAATTATATATTGCATATATAATTTATTAAAGTATATTTCGTTTATATTCTAATACGACGAAAGAAATGAGTCACATGTTAAATACTTAATACATCACTTACTAATTTATATAGTGCAATTAACTTTCACTAAATAAATATATTGTGATATGAATGATATAATTACCTTAGGTTCTGATTATATTATATTAATATAGATAACGAAGGTTTTTTTTTTAAATCGCAAACATAAAGCACTTTGATAAACCGCAATCTTTTATCGAAACATGACAGAAAAAGGCAAAATAAAAATATAAGACCTTAACAGTCATCGGTCAACATTAATAATAATATTTCGGAACAATAATATTGTGAGATTCGGAATAATCTTGAGAGATCTTAAATTAATTTTGGATTTGTCGAATTGATGAAATTTATATTAGATTTGTTTTATGTGCATAAATAGAGAATTAGTTAAGAGTAGTATCTAAACAGAAGACATCGTGACTTTTATTCAATTGCAATCTGCTAAAAAGATCGATCTGCTAAGGAATCGACATGAATTTTGTCTTATTTTCTATGAACATTTATTTTATTTGTTGTTAAAATCAATTCATTACACATAGATTAGAATGTCATTTTACATCTGTTATATTGTGAAAATATAAATTAAAATTCTCAAAACTTATCAAAATTGAAAGAAGACAATTTCATTATATTTCTTTATTGTTTATCCGTAAATAATTTATTCATGAGTTACGAATCAATTTTACAAGGAAATAGGATTAACTGCATATTTATTTATCAAAATCATGTTTATTTTATGTTTATTTCTTAATCATAAAGAGGAATGTTAAAATATACATTTGTATAAATTCTAACAAAATATATTATCAACATATTTTCTTTTACCGTTCGCGGCAATTTCAATAGTATAAAAGTTATTTCATAAAATCCAACTTGTAACAATATACATATACATGTAACAATATATATAACATTAATCTTTCCCAAACTGTAATTTATTGGGCGGTTGATCGACACGATAAAGTGTAGCTGCCATATTGAAGTAACCTTCATACTCGATCGTATCTGGCGTTGTATCAATATGATAATGTCCACCTAATCTGTTCTCATCAAAAGCACTATGAAAATGCTGGACCCTGAGATCTAAATCCTAAAAGACAGAAGCAACGAGTATTTTAATTCACAATAAAACAGAAATGAATAATGGTTTAACATAAATTTATGGACTATTGCTTTCATAGTTTGAAGATAATTTTTTCTTATCATACGTATTGAATGTCTCTAAAGCTTACTGTTTCAGCGCTAACAAATGTGCCAACAGCTATCAGAGGAGTCTTCATATCGTAGAAACGTAACCAGTTATTAAGCTGAGTCTCGCTAGTCAATGGAGTATCCGAAAAGGCTGGCATAATATGCTGCTTTACTTTTCCATTCCTTACTTCGAACATGCCACCTAAACCTAAGTTTACAGATATTCGAATCAGTCGAGTAGTGAATTGTTTAATTTTATTATATTATATGACAGTAGATTTTCATCTTGAAAATCAGTATATTAGCATACAACGAAAGAATAGCTAGGAGTAATGTTGCTAAAAATTGTGCGTAATATATTATATGATTATTATTATATGATAGTTCGTGATAGATTTACCTACGAGCTTATCCTCATAATGTTTTGCTAATGCTTTCTGCATACACGATATGAAGTCTAGATTGCCCATACGTTTTTTAGCATGCACCTTTATAACTTTCCCTGGTTTGCCTTCGCACACATACAGATTAGCCAACAATGCAAAAGTTGTTTCATCTTCATTAGCAACTATCCGTTCAAGTTTGCATTCTCCATTAGATTTATTTACAAATGCATAATGCGTTCCATTCGCCACTCCCATGCCAAGTCTATATCCTGGCGAGACTTTGTCATTTACTATGTTCAATTTCATAATAAGCTGAAATAAATATTATATAAATATTTACTTTCTTTTTCTTTTAATTAATTAAAATTATTTAAAATTCTTTAAATTAGATTATTCATTCCATCAAGATAATTTAATTACTAATATACACCTCACAATTGCAACCTGTATGTGGCCAAGGTCCAGCTCCTGCGCCAATGACAAGAGTATCATAATTGTAATTTATCTGTCGCAGCAATGATTTAACATCATAGAATTTGTCTGTCTGGACAGTTGGTAAAAGATATGCTGGACCACCAACTTCTAAAAGAATTGGATTACCACACAAACCTAAGGGAGTAGGAATAGTAAAAAATATGAAATTTGGAGAAAGACCAAGTATATCTTATATCTGTTTGTTGTTTTTCTTACCTTCTTGATAAAAATTGTAAGGCCATCCATTAAAATTAGGACAATCAACCATCTCAACAGTAGCCTCTGCAAAATTTGCAGTCAATCCTCCTGCTAGGACTATGATTATAACAAAAATATTATATAATTATTGTCAGCTGTGATTTCTTATTGCGAATTCAGAATGCTTTATTATTACCATTCATTAACTCATCGAGAGGTGGTTGATGTAATGTTCTTGATGTGATATTTATTTTGGATGGATCCAGAGGTTCCACGTTTCGATTCATCTTAAAAATCAATATATTAGCACACAACGAAAGAACAGCTAGGAATGATGTTGCTGAAAATTGTGTGTAATATATATTCGCGTAATATATATTTCGGTTTATGATAGTGTTATCTAATCACCGGATATCTTGTTTTCTTTCGTAACTTGTTAGATTCCTCAGTCTTCTGAAAAAAGAAACAAATGCATGGTCAGGGCATATCAACACAATTTGCATTGTCGTATAAAAATATGCATAAAGAAAATTATCCAATCGCATTTCTCTTATAAAATCGCACGTAAAATGTGATGGATAATTTTCTCTATGCACATTTTTATCTCTATGAACATAGTCTTACATTATATGAACCAAATATCGATTTATTATATCTCCAGTCTTGAAAAATGGACGATGTACCCTAAAAAAAGTAGACGTTGCTATGTAATTTTCATTCACTTTGTCAGAGGGCAGTAGTGCGCGGCAGCATTTTGCGATTACAGGTCATGTCCCTTCTCAGGTTTCTCTCTTTGTGTACTAAAGGTAAATAAATGTTTTTAAAGTATATATTTTAAATAAAAAATATAAAAGAGTTATTTAGTATTTATTATTTTAAATAACTACACTTCTGATTTATTTCTTATTTAGTGTTTTAAATAAGTTTCCCGATTCTATTTTACATTTTTTATTTTAAATAAATCGTAACGGTTATTTTATCGAGTCATGATCGGCATATATACGTAAGTTTAAAGAATTTTTGTAACACAGAATAATTTACAGCAATAGTAGTGTCATAAATTAATTTTTTAACTAAAAAATTAAATAATGACTAATAAGATATTTAATACTTTTAACCAAAACTGTATTGAGAGTAAATTGTTTCAATGTTAAGAAAATTTGCATGTATCTTATATAAAGAATGTATAGAATATAATTATCAATCTTTATTTAAGTATGAATCATTTAAAAGAATAATAAAAATTGAGACATAATGTTGAAATATCCAAAATATTCCAATTCCGAACAATTACTAATTACGTTTACAAGAACCGTGCAAATAATATAGGATTGAACAAGTGCTAGAGATGCCACAAAGCAAAGCGTGAAATATACGATAATATTTGTCAAAATTAAATATGAATAATTGACTAAATCGTGAATATTTTTCGTTAGATATTTGAACAGTGAGGAGAGGGGACGCGCGGTGAAAAGCGAGAGGAAGGGGAAAGCGTGCTGCGCGGCGCGGTGGTTGATTACGTCAGCACTTCGGCATTCGCTCGACGACCTTCGAAGGGGATGGTAGTGATACGAGTTGCTCCGTGTGTCGCATTATTCTTCGAACGCGAATTACCTACGTAATTTTTAGAAATGAATATCAAAAGAATATCAATTCGCCATCATTGTAAAATAAATTCAAAGTTGTAGATAAAAGGGCTGCATCTCTTATTACGATCTCTGTAAGATACGATTAGAGTCAATGGAATGAGCTAGAGATTAATAGAAAAAGAGAAATATTTCTTTTATTACCGATAAATAATTTCAAAGTTACTCAATTTTTTTTTATTAAAAGATGTACGAAGACGAAAAATTAATTAAATTATTAATTAGGCAAACTATATTAATTGTAAATGTAGGAATCGCATAAATTGTGTTATTTGAATGAAAGTATCTATTAACGTTGTTTTTTACGACTCGTATAATGATCATTCGAAGAATAATCGAGAGTTATACTCAAGTAAGAGAAAAATTTTACGTTAAACAAAAATAATTGTCGTCTGTAATTATCGCGAAATAGTAATAAATTCTGTTTTCTGTCCATCGAGACATAAGATTGTCCAAAACTAAAGTGTATACTAAGAAATAAGTAAGAAGTTATTTAAAATAATTTTAAATAACTCTTGAAGAGTTTTTAACATCTCAATTTAACATTATATCTCAATTTTTATTGCTCTCTTTTGATGATTTACAATAAAGATTAATAATATGTCATACATTCTTTGAAGATAGATGCCAAAATTTATTTTAAATTAAGAAACAATTTCTACTAAATGAAATAATACATAAATAGCACATATATTTAGAGATATGTAATTTAAATACAATTTACTTTTCTCTGTATTAAGAAATAAGACGAAATAAAACGGAATAAGACGAAAATGGCAGAATTATACAATTCAAAGTAACAAAAAGCTATAATATGAAATATCTAATAATAAGAATCTCATTTTTATACATACATGAGAACACATGAAATATCTAAGGTATTCATGAGCTGTATGTGTGCAATGAATCGTGAAATAAAGCCTATTTATTGAAGAATATTAAAAATGTAACGAATAGATTATTTTATTCGTTTTGAAATATACGTTAATATTTCGACAGTTAAATGATCGGCGTGCAACCTTGAGATTTGTTTTGTCGCGGAAGGGCGAACGGACGGGCAGACGGGCAGACAGCGCGTCATGTTTATGCGTAGTTACCACGCAATCATCCTTTAACAAGGCTCGTACAGGCAGTAGTTGTATTGCGTATCGCTTTTCTTCAAATTTTTTTTTTAATTTTATCACGAAGAATGCCAAATATAATACGAAACATTGTATTTTGTGAATACGATTATTCAGTATACTATTATTAATTGGCACGTTAAATTTTAATTATCTATAAAAGGATCGAGATGATCAGATAATCGGATAGATATTTCGTACAGTTAAATCATTTGGAATCAAAATGCGATGAAAAAACAGAATTTATTACTATTTCGCGATAATTACAGACGACAATTATTTTTATTTAACATAAAATTTTTCTCTCGCTTGAATATAACTCTCGATTATTTTTCAAACGGTATCATACGAGTCAAAAAAAAAAAGTTAATAAATACTCTCAAGCAACTAACGCAATTCTTGCTCTTACAATTAATATAATTTATGTAATTAATAATTTAATTAATTTTTTGTTGCACTTTTCGTTATACAATACGTATAAAAAATTAAGCATAATTTTGGAAATATTTCGTTGTATATAATAAAAGAAATATTTCTCATTTTTATTAATCTTCAATTATTTCATTGATTCTAATTATATTATATCTTATAGACATCGTAATAAGAGTTCCTTTTTATCTGCTCTGAATTTATTTCGCAATGATGATCAATTGACGTTGTTTGATATTTATTTCTAAAAGTTAATCGACAATTGCATAGTAATATATATATTAAAGTTGTATATTACATTTTTCAGATGTCATCTTCCCTCTCACGGGTACACCTTGACGTGGTGAGAGGGCTCAGTACCCGGAGGATATACATGAAAAGAATGGTTTTTCTCAAATATCTAAAAATTTTCGAATTTATCTGAATGATATATCTAGATAAATTTTTAGATATTAAATAAAATTATTCTCTTCGTGTAAAAATTCAACGATGGGGAAGCTAACGTACCCTCGTCCGCCGATTTAATTGAAAATGAACGAACCGCAGCCGGTTCGTCGCGTCGCGCGTTTCGGGAGTGCCGTTCAAGTTATCGGATTCAAGTTATAGTCCGCGCGCGATTATTAGTGCATTATTCGCGAGTGTTTTACGCGAGTGTCCTGTGCGAGAGGATGTCAACCATATTCTGAGAGGAGGAGGAGGTCTGGGAGAGGCATCGGGCATCGGCGGAGCAACCTTGCGGTAAATATTTTTTGCTTATGTAAAATCAATTTTTCTTCTATTTATTCTTGAGTCGGTTTATTTTACAATGATTTAAAAATGATAATTAGAAAAGGATTATTTTAATTATTTTGAAATTTCATATATACGAATTTTTAAAATTTGTTTTTAAAAATATATGATTCTTTTTACAAATATCTAATTCAATGATGAATTAAAAATTTGATACTTATAAAAATTATATATATTTTAAAAATTATTTTAAGAGAACTTTGCGTTTTTTTAAATATTGTTTGTGTTCTTCCCTAGTTTGTTATAATTTGAATTTTATATCTTTTTGTTACAGAATCATCGTAGCGACGTTGCAGATATAACTCCGCTGTTGCGCGTCGGGTTGGTGAGTGAATTAATATTTTTATTGAAGTAACGAATGTATGGTAATTTTATTAATATATTATATATAAATGCATATAGGCATTAATTTAATAAAAATATACGGATATATATATGTGTATAGCATACTATACATTCGTTATCTTAAAATGGATAAGTTAGAACAGATTAGGATAATTTAATCCTGAATGCCTTCTTATTATTGAATATATTATGCATGTACTGTTTTTATAATGTGACATTATACCCAGTTTGAGTTATTTCTACACTGAAAGAAAAGATTTACTGCTGCAGCAAATTAGATGGTAAAATATGTCATAGCATTTTTAATTGGCTACTTCAGCCAATTTTTAATTGCTGCAACCAATTTTTGGTTGTGTTAGCCTATCCGCAATGTCAGTAGGATTTCGATTGGCTAATGCAACCAAAAATTGGTTGTTGCAACCAATTAAGAATGCTATGCCATATTTTATCATGTAATTTGTTGCAGCAGCCAATCTTTCCATTCAGTGTAATTATTCCTATATGTCGCCACTGTTTTTGAACAATATCTTGTTAATTTAACTATAAAAATAAAGTAAAATTATTTAACTCAGGAAGATTATTCAATTTAGCTATTTTTTTGTCTGAAATTTTGTCTACTAATTGTAAATTTGTATGTTAATGTGAACTTTGATACGAACGCTATGATACTTTGAAGTAACTCAAGCTCGGTTTGATATTAAGTAATTTAAGCTCAAAAATATAATAATAAAAAATAGGTTGTTTCGATGGTCATGTTTTATACAATATTAAATTACTCGAAAAAAAATATTTTATATTGTAATTATATAAAATTATACATAATTTTATATAATTGTGTATAAATGGAAC
>NW_017259279.1:1472400-1475178 GCF_001594045.1 Atta colombica | reverse complement strand
TAATATATTATATTAATATTATTATTAATTTCATTAATTTTATTAATTTCATTAATATTATGGCCTTTTCGCGACGTGTTCGCGTTTCGCGCATCATACGAAAGCGTAAAATCTTACGCTTATTGCTGGCGATGATAGCCGGCAGCAGTCGGCAGCAAAAAGGAGTATTTCTCCTTGTTGTCGATTTCTGGCATATGGAGCCAGAATATTGGCCAGGAACAACGAAAGGTGAGTTCAATCTGGCCAGAAGAAAGAAGAGAATCTGTATATGAGGTAGGTTGGTGTGTGACACCAATCTAAGTTTTTAAAAGGTAAACTGAATATTCGGGAGGGTAACTTACTTGCAAATTGCGAGTTCTGATATTTTAAATTATTGCTTATTTAAAACATACAAAAAAAAAACAACAAATAGGGCTAATGAGAGTCAGCATAAATAATCAAGCGCAAATTTTATAAATTAAAAAAATGTACAAAACTTGCGCTTAATTATCACGTTGACTTTCATTAGCCCTATTATTTGTTAATTCTTTTTTTGTGTTTTAAAGATTGAAAGCCTGTTTTAATTATTACTGTTTATTACTTATTTATTATTAGTACAAAAAGGATTGATTTGCTGTTGCAGCAAATTAGATGGTAAAATATGGCATAGCATTTTTAATTGATTGCAGCAGTCAATTTTTGACTGTGTCAACCTATCAAAATCCTATACTGACATTGCGGATAGGATAACGCAATCAAAAATTGACTGCTGCAATCAAAAATTGCTGTTATAGCCAATTAAAAATGCTATGCCATATTTTATCATCTAATTTGCTGCAGCAGTCAATCTTTTTTTTTTTCAGTGTATGATCGCGATTAGTATAATCGCGATTCATGTCTCGCTGAATTTATCAGCGATATATGCAATAGGACATGGCTGCATTTAGCGGAAAAAGCAGCTTTGCAACTAAATTTGTAAAATTCTTCAACATGATTGGTTTATACATTTAAATCCATAAGGAATCAAAGCAAGAACCAATCGTATTAAAAAATTTTACGACAATTGAAAAGTTACTTTCTCTGATGAAAGCAACCATTAATGTATTATATTCGCGATTGTTGCACATTTATGAAGTAGGTAGGAATGTAGGTAGGAATACATAGGTAGGGAGACATAGGTATACCCAAATAAATGAAAATACGGGTAGGTAGGACGATTAATATGAACAGGTAGGAATAAATACAATATATGTATGTACTTGATAATTGGAAAGGAGGAATTAAAAATTGAATAACATTTTTAATTAATTTTAAGTTTTATTTAACTAAGGAAGATTTAACTAAAGAAGATAAGGAGTCAAAAGTAATACGAGTAAGTTGTAATACTTGTATAAAAAAACGCTATAAACGAAATATGCAATTAAGGAAGAGACATAATAATATATTATAAACTGAAATAAATATATTATAAACTTTTATCTCTTCCTTATACTTTTATATTTTGCTTATAACGTTTTTATATAAGTGTTATAACTTACCCATGTTATTTTTGATCTCAGTCTCCTCTATCAGTAACTTGTTCCAATTATCAAATATGAAAATAAAATTAATGAATTTCAAATTTTATTGAATTTTCAGCTACCCTGAAATTAAAAAAAATTATTTTTTTTATAAAATTCTATACGTATAAATTTTGTAATATTTGCGTTAATATTATAATTAATTATATTGTAAATAAATGTATATGTACTTATAATAATATTAGATACATAATATAAAATTTATGTAAACTATAGGTCCAGATAAATGCTATCATATACTTATTTTCATAATTTGCACAACGATTATTAATAAGTTATACATTTATTGGAATATATATATATCCGTATTGAATATCTATTTAATACAGATAGCATTTATCTCGTCGTAATAAATCAAATTGTTGCATAATTAATGTAAATTATATGAAATCGAAACATATAATAACAAAAATGATTGATTTTTTAAAATTTATTAATTCAGTAAGTTTAATAATTTAATTTTGAAACTTTTTTAAATTTGGATTTTATTTTGAATATCAAAAAGTCATTAATAATTTAAGTAACTTATAATTAAAAAATTGAATAATCGTCTATTTTTCTTTATATTTATTTATATTTATATTTATTAGTATACAAATTTGTTAAATAAGTCATAAAGATTGGAGTTTTGACTGAGGCAATATTAACTTCTTGCTTGGTTTTTGACATTTATATTTTTAACATTACAGAATTACAAGTATATGTTATAGTAATCAATTTATTATATGCAAGGCCTCATCGCTATCTCTCGCGTTAGATGGACGCCAGTGATTGCCAGTGATTTGTATTGATAAAAAGTCGAAATTATTTTCATTGTAGAGAGTTATTCTTCGTTCATTTTTCGTGAAATCCATTTGTGAAGTCTAGTTTGATGTCTTTTTGGAGATTCTTGTATAGGATTGGAATTAATCTCGCGTTTTCTTATCTGCAAGTAATAATTTTGTTAATGAGTCAATGACAATTGTTATATATTTTGAAGTCAAGTTACGAAATTAATTCAATAGTATATTTTAGCATACAATTTTCATTGCTTTCTTTGTTTTATTAAATGTTCTTCCACAAGTAATAATAATGTTAGTAATATTAGGTGTAATAAAAAGAAATCCATTATTTTTGCATGAAATTGAATGGAAAAATAATGGATTTCTTTTTACTATACATAATATTACTGTTTTATTTAAAAATTTAATATTATATGATTAAAATATGAATATATAAT
>NW_017259279.1:1463685-1472141 GCF_001594045.1 Atta colombica | reverse complement strand
AATAATTAAAAATTTTTAAAAATATAAAAAAATAAACATTTATTAAATTTTATATAATAAATTTTTCAGTATAAATATTCTTTAAAATTCCGTTATTATCGGGTTCGGCTTATCTCGAACAGTTGGTACTCGAGAAACTTTTGTACCCATACATATAAAAAATTACAATAACGCATGTATTTTATTATTATTAAATATATTCCTTCGTAACCACTATTCCATAAGGAAATCATTCAATCTGTTTATTTTTAATAAGAGATGATTTTTAATAATGTGTGGCAGAACATATTTCTCGCGAATTTTAATGTTTAAAGATATTAAAGATATTAGGTTGTCCGGAAAGTTTGTGTCGCAAAAAATTTAAATTTAATAAATGAAATTAAAAATTTAAATCTTCTGCATTTCAATTTTTCTTCAAAATCGGCATGAACTTTCCGGACAATCCAATATGATAAAAATGATAATTGTAATTGACATGATACCAAAATCATTACTATCATAAGTGATCTGGAAGATGCACATCCTTCTATAACAAGATATTTGGTATTTGATGGATTACTTCTTTTTTTTGCGAATGGATCTTGTGAATTTGACGTAGAATCGAAATACATTGCGTTTACTCTTCATTATGAGATTCTTCTTTGTATCAAATACTAATCTATTATACCACAAGGCGAAAGGATCTTGATATGATCAATTTATTGGGATAGTTATCTTGAACGCGATGAAAGTGCTCGTAAATGTATTAATGACTTTTTATGGTCATATTAATAAGTTATAAGTTTATTAAACATTGATTTAGAAAAATTTGTATTATATGTATTTTCGACGTTTTCGTATAATATCGTATTATTAAAATTTGTTAATTATGCTTCTATATTATCATTTTTATAATTTGAACAGCGTTTATAATTGTATTATAAACAATTATTATAATTGTAGTATTGAATTGTATAAAAAATTATAATAAAAAATAATATAAAAAAAATTGTGTGATATGATTAGTGAAATACAATAGACATAAAAATAAAAAATAAATTAAAAACTATGCTTATCTGTAAAAACGGGCTATTAAATTTATTAGTAGCTCATTTTTTTACGAGTGAGTATACTTACAAAGAAAAGAGGACCGCCGATAAAATCGGCGGGGGTGGTGGAGGGCCTCTAGTTCGGTTTTATTAAATTAAATCTTAATTTAACTTCTAAATCTAAATTTAAATATGATTGAAAAGTTTGAAATGTATTCAAAGACTTTATAATTGCTAATGATTATAGAGATTTTGAAATATACTTACATTATACTAGTAATTTGGTAAAAACGGACTAAAAATTTGCATAAAAAACATAATGTCCATTTTTATGCAGACGCGTTATAAGAAAATTTACTAAATTAACTTGTTTGAATATTCAATTTCATTTATTAAAATTTAACAACTTTTATTTGTATAGTAAGAGATGTAAAATAAAAATTTTCGTTGAAGGACCCATTAATAAACATATTGTATTATTAAAAGATGTTAAATAAAAATATTCTTATGGTAAAAAGATTCTTATGATAAAATCGAAATTCAGATTTTCTTGAATTATACGCGAATTTTGTGTTATGATAGGCATGCATTTTGTATAGATATCTTATACTATAAGCAAAATATATAAGCAAAAATGTTATACGAATGTATAAGCAATTTATTTTATATTAAAAATATTTATTTCTATTCTTTATGTTGTATTATATTTTATTATATTGTATCTGATTACTTTGTATATTACGATATCTTCCTTTATATTCTATATGTAATTCATACATAAAAACATTCAAATCCAGTAAACCTCAAGTTACACGTAACATACCTCTTAATTATTATTTGCCATACAAGAATATAACTATAATGTAATACGTGTCATATTACAATTATATTAATTGTTTCATGTAACTTAAGTGTTTGTTGAAAAAAAGAGGACCGATGTTAAAAAAAGCGAGGGCAGTGGAGGGCCTCTACAGATTGATTCATTTTTATTCATTTAAATTTTCTTTACAACTTTAAATTAAATGTAGTTTGTTTACAATTAGAATTCGAATTTCAACGGCTTGCAAATATATTTGCAAATTGCAAATATATTTACGTACATACATGCGTGCGGATACGTGCATATATGAGATACATCATATGAGGAACAAAAGAAGTGAGATTTAATTTTACTTCTTTTTTGAAGTAAGATTTCACTACTTTAAAGTGAAATTTCATTCAAAAAGTGAAAATTGTCATTCTTTTTCAAGAAGTGAAATATTTTCATTCTTCTCCAAAAATAGTCATATTTTTACTCTCTTAGAATGAAATTTCACTCAAAGAAATTTAGAGAGTAAGTCTTAAATTTTTTCCAAATCAGCAGATAACATTTTTAAAATGTTTATAAATATTAATTTTTTTTTAATTTTACTTTGCATGATTTATCATAAAAATGACATTTAATGAATATTCATTAAATATATTTATTTTCCATCTATTATTTATTTGAAATAATAATTTAAAGAAAATATTTATTTCATTGAAAAAATATTATTCATTTTATAATCATTAATTTAACATTAATTTAATATTTTACATTAATTAATTAGTAAACAGTACGCGTTTATTTTTTTATTAAATTAGTTGCCATCGCTATTTTTCTTGACTCAATGCTCGCTGCGGAAACTGCACATACAAATATAGAACATCTACACATATAGAAATTATAAATTTCCAATAATATTTTATCGTACATGTATCGTACAAACATGCACACATACACACATGAAGGAGGGGAAAGAAATAAAAATATATAAAACATGTTCATAAAAATATCCGCTTTATGTTTTCAACTTTTCGTGTCCTATTCGATATATACGACACAATTATAATAATAAAACTAATAATAATATAACTATAAGGCCGTGTTTATCTTTCAACATCTTTTGGAAGTTTCAACTAGTGTTTAAGAATAGACATGACCCTGAATGTAATGATGACAATAATGTTATTATATATTATATTAAGTACCGCAGTAAGTCGCGGATCTACATTTCCTGCGATCTTCTAACTGATTAATAGTCCTAGAGAGATCTCTTCTCAAGGAAAATTCGATTTACATACAACTCGATTTAAATATGTTACGAATTTACAAATATATTAATATTTAATAAAATAATGAATATAAATCTTAAAAGTAAAAAGCAAATTAAAAATATATTTTATATAGTTCAAGAAGAGTGATAATCCTAATACAATAGCATCGCATAATATCGCGAGAGGACACATATTGTTAAATTTATTGCACCGTTATTTATAATTCGGTTGCTTAGCTAAGAATAAGATTACAAATCGCGCGATAGAAAAGTATTCCCATTGTTCACAAGTTGGGATTCTCACCAAGAAAATATTTAGCGCATGTGTCATGGGAAAAGAAGAAAATGGAAATGTTTCTCTAAATGCCTACGGAAAACCGACTATAAAATTAAGACGCGTCAAAAAAGCATTCGTATCTTTGCTCGCATTCTTCACGTTAAAGTTATAACATTGCGCAATATCGTGGAACATTAAAATGAGCAATTATCCTAATAGAAATGAATGTCTCACCATGTCTCACTAAGAAAAAAAAGAAAAGGTGTCAAAAAACAAAAAAATGTCTCACTAATGTTGAATTAATTGGTAGAAAACGAAAATGGAAGAAGATTGAGAAATCCGCAATTTAGTGAAATGATTAATTAATTAATAAAATTAATTATTAAAATATTATGGTGGAAGAAACCCAGATATATTCGTTTTTATATATTCGTTTTTATTAAGACAAATTCCGCGATAATTACATAAGTAACATATTGAAATACATATTAAAAATGAGATAGTATACTCGCAACAATAGCTAAAGTTTTTTCATCTTTCTTTCTTTTCTTTTCATGTTGAAGACAAAAAAAGAAAAAATGAATCATACAAGAAGTTAAAAAGAACAGATTTATTATCATCCAAAAGTCAGGTCTCATTGCGCGCTTATTAGCGATATCCACATCTGCCAATGAAAGAAAACTTTTAATTGCGTCTGTCTAAACGTACGAAAATGAATTCAGATAGATTCAGATTAATGCCGGTGTTATCAGATGCTCACTGGCCATCCTCTCCACTTCTTTCAATTGTCTCACATGTATGCCGAACAAAATCGAGATTGTATTTTTTTCATAGCTTTATTTTCTGAACTAAACAATTATGGAATTTTTTCACAACATCCGTTTCATATTCCTTCATCACATTGTTATTCATTTTTTATTAATATCTTATTGCTAGTTTAAACTCTATAAAAATAAATGTGACATTTTCATGAACTTTGTATAAGGAGTGCAGGTTTTTTAATTGTTTATGTCTCAGTAATGAAGTGGTCAATCTCATTATAATTGCACAAGCGTGTCAAAGTTTTCTAGTACAATATATTTCAATTTCAAGAAATTCTGACTGTTTTTAATTCGCGAGTGTACTATTTTAATTAATAAAAATATATAAAAATGATTTCTGAAAGAAAAAAACGTTAGTATTCAAAGGGAAAGAAACTTGTGAAAAAGAAAATGTCAATGTTAAAAATGTTACGTATGAAATTAATACATCCTTGCTTATATATCATATACATGAAAATAACATTTTATATCTAGTATATATATATGTATACGTAGAATGCATCTATTCCACTCATTTTGATGTAGCACATAAAGAGCATTTATGAATGCAATCACTTTTAGGCTATTCATCGCAAAAAAGAGAACTAAAACCTAACATAGTTTCCACGCTGAATTTAATATCATCAACCAGTGAAAGTATGTAAGTAGCTTCGTCAATATTCAAGAGTGTATTATAATACGGTTTTTTTATTGCAGCAAGCATTACACAATATGTTATTAATTAAAAAATTTTTTTTATACATTCGTAATTTCTTCCACCATAAGAAAGTAATAAAATATAAAGCATTTCAATGATGAACATCAACTATCTGCGATTATTTATCACGTATACAACACATATGTATATTAGATTGTTCAAAAATAAATGAAAAATTAACTTTTTAATAGTAAAAAGAGCTTTCATTTGGAAAAAATAGTCTTTTATTTTTTTTTATATTATATTATATTTTTCATTATATTTTTCCTGGAGTCCAAAGTATTATTAATTATATATTTTACACTCGACGCATTTTTCACCAGAATTTGATGAATTTCTTACAGTTGATATAAAATGAATGTTCGCCCATATTAAACATAAACAGTCATCTCTCACACGTCACTCGAATTGCTATCAAATTAAGACGATTGAGAATCGCTATTCGAGTGCAAAGGTTTAAAACCAAAAGCTTTTTTTTAAACGGTGAATTTTTTATAAAGAAGTGAATACGTTTAATTTGCACATTTTTAATAACTTCGTTATTTCATTTAATCGTCAACTAGATAACCCTAAAAAATCTTATAGTATCTCATAATATTTTTAAAAATTTGTCATTTTTAATTTATAAAAATTTGAAAAAGACATTGAATGTTGTTGAGCAACATATTTAAAAATCTTGTTCATATTTTTTTGAACAATCTAGTACATTTGCAGATATAAAGATATTTTCTTTCTCTTCTTTCTTTTCTGAGAAATATAAAATAGATTTAAGAATAGAAAACACGCGCGCGCGCACACACACACACACACACACACACACTCTCTCTCTCTCTCTCTCTCTCTCTCTCTCTCTCTCTCGCTTCATATTTACTTCCCTTATCTATTCCTTCCAAATATAGCCGATGATTTACAAATCGTAGGCGTATTCGTCATAATGTAGTCTATCACGATTTGATACTATCCTAGTCGTACTCACGAGATGACTTATGGAAAAGAGCATGCCGCTCCTCCTCAGTAGACGAGACTTTTGAAATCGCGGACCTTACTGCTCTCGGCATTTTGCTCACTGTACTGAAGTCTCTGTTGATTCCATTACCACCGGAAATTCTAAAAAAGAGATCAATATATTAAAAGAATTTTCAAAGGGAAAAAATAAGCAAGTATTCATAGTACAAAATAGTTATTAAAAATCTAAATAAGATAGACTTTAAACAAAAATATAACATTTTGCTGCATTCGTTTGATTGTTGAATTCGTTACCTCTTATTTTCGATATCGATTAATATGCATTAACTTGATATATTTTATTTTATATACAAATATGCTCTATACAAATATGCTCTATACAAATAAAGCTAACAATAAAGCTTGTAATTTCTTTTCTTGAAAAAACATAAAAAACAAGGGAATAGATAAGAATTTATATGACAGATTAATTTGATACATACACGACATCGGTCTTATCGTCTTCGTCATCTGGTTCTATGTCGTCGCTCGGTACTGTGAAATACGTATTTGCGGACGCTGGTCGGAATTTATAGCCTGTCAAAACGAAAAATGCGTAGGTTGCCATTTCCCGGAAGGTTTCGTCCAACCATTGGTAATCAAAGCGCACCGTAATCTATAAAAAAAAGACTGTTATCGAAAATATGATATTGAAATATGGTTTGTGATTCTTATAGGATTAATATACGCAAATCATCATAAATTACGAAATTGCGTACCTTGAGTATGTACATTATAATACGAGTGAAGTATATGTAGAAGACTATCATAATGTAGAAATGTTTGAATAGCATGAGTTTGCGCAAGTTCATTGCCGCTTTATCATTCGTGCGAGCGACCTCCTCTAAGTGCCTAATACTCCATACTACCGGAAATAGAATTGCACCACAACACACCAAATCGATGAGTATAAACATGTCTCGTGAAGTTTCGCGACGTAAATTACCCACGTCGCTTTCCTCAATTATTATTTCAGCTACATTTGCCAACACCTGCAGAGAAACACATTTTTGTTGCTATATCATTCGTCTCACCATATGACTCAGGCGATTACATGTGCAATTTGCGTTCTCTTAGCTTTTGATATTCAATACCTTAACAATAAAAAGGAATTATAATACTTTCGAAGCTTCTATAAATATTTTCTATGCAGGAGCTATATGGTTTATCTCCATATTTAGATCCATTATTAAAATGTTTAAATTATTAGAGGGCATTCTAACAATGAATTTGGAAATAGAGATAACATGAAATGGGTTCTGTATAAAAAGAAAATATTTAAAAATTTTGTTAACTAATTTATTTCAATTTTTTGGAAGAACGAAGTTTGTATTTGCACCTTTCAAAGTTAATGGTTTTAATTCTAATTGAAATATATTGCTAAAAAAGCAATTGATTTTTATAACAGATTCCGATTGATTTTTTACTGATGCAGAAAAAATTTATTTAAACTATAAATAAGTAAAAGACAGCGATGTTTACTTGCAATGGTATGACCAACATGAAGAGTTTCTTTTCCTTGTCTGAGAGAATGTGCTTTATAAAGTTCCATCCCGTACCAATAAGCACAATAGTAATGAAGAGAACGGCGCCTTTGAGCAGATGAGTAATGTAATATAAAATCGCCCACGCCTCGACATGCTCACCCTTAGTTTGGATAAAATGGTAATTTATACCGTGGAACAGCAATGAGAAAGACTTCAGGTATACCAGGACAGCCATTAAGTAGTGAATTTTAAATACAGAATGCCTGAATATCACGAAAGTAACATTTACATTCTGTTTAACTCTGTTCTACTAATGTCTCGCTTATCTATGTCATTTCTCTTACTTGCTTTTATTAAGAATAAACACCCAGAAGCAGCCAGACAAGAAGAAAAGTAGCGCCATCGTAAAATATAGAGCTGGCAACGGCATTTCACCGGCGCTGAGGAAGTTATCGTTATTAATCTCTGCTATTTCCACCTACGAGAGAAATGTTTCTTTGTCGTGACGAACGCTCGTCCAATCTTTAATTGTTTTCTAGATAATCTTACCGTGAAATCTACGAGTAGTGGTTCCTTATTATTATCATAATTCTGACAGTTGTGAAAATAGAGATTGTACAGGCCCTCTTCATCCTCGTTGGCGATATACATAACGAGGCTCGTATTGTACGATCTCTCGCCTGTGGATGTCGTCTCCATCGTCATCGGTAATCTGAGACGGGAACACGCGTTGCTATCCGACCTCAGCCTCTGGTCAACGCCGCGAACGTCGGCTTTCTCGACCACTATACAGAAAAATTTATATTAAATACACAATTTATATTAAAAATAATTTTATTGTAAAATATAAATATTTTTTTTTAAGTATACAGTTTGACATTTCAAGAATTAATTTTTGAGAAGTCATTTTATAAAGGAAAGTTCATATGTATATGAGCACAAAAGTTTGATTTAAAAAATCCAAAAAAATTCTACGAAATTATCATTTTTTTTTAACTGCAGTTTCTAAACGAAAAGAACGAAGTTGCTACGCTGTTATAATATTATTAGAATGTTCTATGCTATC
>NW_017259279.1:1450802-1463585 GCF_001594045.1 Atta colombica | reverse complement strand
ATATATTTTTATATATTATTTATAACTATTATTTTTATATATTATTTATAAAAGAAAAAGGGAAATTCAAGTCAAGGCAATATGCCCTTTTTATATGAATTTTTTATTCGCGCATCGCCTTATTACATTTGATGAGTCCTTTAATTTATTTTATATTGAACATTTTTATTTAATAATAACTTCTTGAAAGAAAGGACTGAAAGATCTAACTGGCAGGTGGAATGGTCTGATGTTATTGCTTGGATGAGTCATCAGCATGTTCGCGAATGACAATTAAGACGAGATGTTACCGATGACAGATGTACTACTAATGTAAACGTAAAAGAGACAGTTACCTAACCGAATCTTTCAAAATACTTGAGTTTCACGTTATTTATAAGATCGGGGACGAGTCGCGTTAATTATAGCATCTCTCATCTTTGGAGGTGTTCGATCATCGATGTCGTCTCGTAACCGCATGATGCTCATTGATCATCGTTAAAAGCATCCATCCGAATAATGCGCAGAATGTGCGCCTCGAATATCATAAATTCTTATCGTATGAAATCTTCAAATTATATAATTTATATTTATAAATTATGTAGTTTATATTTATACGAAATATTTTTTTAAGTATTTCTCTAATATTTTAGGAGTCGATTTCTGAGATTATTTTATGAAGAAAAATTTATATAAATATATATATATATGATTCAAAGATCTCGTTTCAAAAATACAAGAAAATCCGAATGTCAAAAGTATAAAACTATTCTTCCTTTTTAGCTATTAAACATAAGAGAAATTTTTAAAAATTATTAAATATAAATTATTAAAAAGTGTATTATCTTTATTTTTTCTTATAATCGTTTGATCAAAAATATTTAGGAGCAATAATGTATTACTTAAATCTTATTTCGACTATTGACGTTTTATAAAACGGCTGTACATAAAAAAATAAAGGCATTTTGCCTATTTACTGGTTCAACTTAAAAAAACTCTTCATTTAAAAAATAAAAAAAATAATTTCATATAATTTTTAATCCTTTTATCTCTAAGACCTTTGAAACCATTATATACATATATACATATATACAAACTTTTCTTCATGAAATGACTTCCTAAGAAGTCAATTTCTAAAATATTAAATAATATTTAATGAGCTTTCCTATAATAAATCATTATTTCAGTTTTAAGTTTTAAGCTATAAAAAATTGATCAATCGTAATAGATTATTCTTCTCACATCCGACTGTGATTGGTTAATGTCTTATGATTTAAAACTTAGATAATAGCTTATTGTAGAAAACCCATAAGAAATTTCTGTATTAGTTTACAGTATATTGGTTCAAGATCATACTCTTTGTGCATTGTTCTCCTTTGTAAACATTCTTAAACATAATAATAAAATATAGTAATATAGTAATTATATATTTAACAAAGATTTTTCTTTCATTTATAATATTGCATTATTTTTAAATATGCGCATCGTGGAATGATAATAATCAATTGCTGTGTCTTAAAATGAAATTGTCAGGATAATAATTGCTGTATGGCAAATGTATGTCTCGTTTGAGGATCATAAGCCAAGTCTCCAGTTTGCACCTGTTGTACCCGTTGCAGTTTACATTTCTAATGTTGAGCGGTGGGGAAGTGTCAAAAATATCTGGCAAATGCCGTGATGGTTTATTTTCGATGTACACGAATTGCTGATAACATTTACCAGACATCATTTTCGCATATGTCCTGGATGAGATTTCATTGCTCTATTCATAGCAAATAGCAATGGCATTTAGATTAGAATTTTTCAAGGCAAATCGCATATAAGATCAACGCGTGGAAGCTAAATGAGATATTTGTTGTAATTTATCTTTCTTTTCATATAATTACCATATTTTTAAAAGCATATGCCAAATGTTGCAAGCCTAACGCATATGTGACACATATTGTGAAACATTCTCAAGTATAAACGTAGCTTGCATCATATTACAAGTGAGAAATATTATCGGATTGACGATGAAAAATCGATGAGACGCAGACACGTGTACGTTCCGACATTTGTTAGTGATATTTACTCTCGCGCTGACATACCACATCATGCATAACTTTACTGCCGCGTGAAGGGGTGGAAATAACTTCGCACGCAATCTAATACATAACGCGACTCACCGTGCGACGTATTCCGTTTTCTCCGTGGGAAAAGCGCGGTATCGCTGAATCTTGCCGACAGCGAACTTCTCTTTGTTCGATACATTAACACCGCACTGGGATCCCTATAGATGTGTGCCGCATGCACATTGCTACTGCAGTTTACCTGCATTCTGCAACATTGAAATCGAATTACAAGTCTCAGCTAAAACTCTAATAAAAAATACTAAAAATAAAGGCCTTAATATAAAACCATACCATATATATATATTTGTCACTTTATAAAATTTACCATATATATATATATATATATATATTTGTCACTTTATAAAATCTATAAATGAATATCCTTCCCTTAAAATCATTAATACTAAAAAAATTATGATTATAATACTAAAAAAATGTCGCCCTTCTTATCGCGTTTATACTTCAAATGCGTGTATTAAAATGTCTTCATATATGTGTGCGCTTTCATAGTTTTCCGTATAAAAATAACATTATATTACATACAAAATGAATTTACACATTTAAAAGTATAGTATACATACGTTAAGTTTTTCAAGTCCATGGTAAAATATATGATCGAACTGTCATCCTTCTGTTCTGTCCTGAGATTCGAAACATTTTGCAGCAAACATCCATCCAAATGATTGTGCACGTATGGATTGATCGCATCGATGAGCGTTCGACCCAAGCTGAATCCGAACTGTGAACAAAACAAAAATTTTTATTCATATCAATCTTATGATTTCACAATCATTTATTGTGTTGACAGAACAATGACACATCTCAGAATTAGCAACTTTTCAATCACATTTTTTAAAATTCTTTCTGAATTGAACGTTTTAATTACATAGACGCCGACTTAGGAGAGGCAGAGCATTTTTCGCCTGCTTCCTCTAAATTATTTTTAGTTCTCCTAAGTAATTTTTACAAAAGGTTCTTTTTAACTACTACAAATAATTTCTGTTATCTAAATTGCGAGAAAATATTAGCCAGAAAACATTAGTAATAGGGTAAAATTGCTCAAAAGTATGTATGCATCGTTTAAGAATACGCATCTGGAGATATGGTAGGTGTGTCGACGCTAAGCAAACAGTGATATGTTTGAGCTTTATGGCGTAACTATTAGACCGCAGCTGTAACTCACACAGAACATGCCTTTTTGGTTAGTCAATTTGTGTATAAAAGATCAGTAGCGCGGATAGTAATCTATGGGTTTTTGGAGTTTGAGTTCTAAGACGTCGAAGTGCCAGGGGACGTCACAATTTAAAAAAATGAAAAAAATTAAATTATTTAAACAAGCGCATTTGTAATTTTGTGATTTTGTAAAATATTATCATTGAATAATTGATCAATAGCAACTATCGTTATTAATATGCGTGTGTATTTGACGTATGCATTTTCTCATAATAACAATTTAGTAATGACATTATTTTTCATGAAAGTCGATTTCCTTTCATTATTTAAAAAATGCTAATTTTTACGTTACTGTTCCAACGCAATATAGTACTTGATTTTTTATTTTGCTAAAGAGATAATGCGTTCTCTATTATATTTTAATAAAGCGATGTATAAATAAAGTTATAAAATTATAAGTAGATAAAAACAAGGATTTTTCGCACAAAGAATAGATAACACGATGGTTCAAATAAGGATTACCGCTTCAGAGATAATAACTCAATGACGACATGAAGTACGAAACAAGTGACAGATTTCACATGCCAGTTTTACGTTCTGTGCTACAAGCCTGAACAAGTCACTCACGAGTCTAACAAGGTGATGATACATCCGCATACTCGCGCACTTATTTATAAACGCGGGTGTTTCTCCTCGTGAGTGCGGAAGACAGAAACAGGTGTCTGTTACTGTACAACAGAGCGATATATCGCATTGTTGCAAAGTTACTATCTCTCAATTAAAGCTTAAAGTTACTAATATATATATTATATATATTATATATTAATAACGTTAAGCTTTAATTGACTTTGAATTTTAATTAGCGATAATTTTTCGTCATAATATTATTATATATTATATAAGACTATTATGATGGAAAATTCGCTAATTCTGAGACTATTGCAAGATCAACATCAAAATTAAAAGAGCTATTCAGAATTGATTTCCTTACATTTACAGTCACAGAACAATTCTTTTCTGGCGGAAAAGTTTTTATGAAAAACTACATAGACAAGATTTTAGAAATTACTAGTTTTTCATAGAATATAAACTAAAAATTTCTTAAAACTAAGACCTCATCTCAATTTATGTAATTTTTCTGTACTTTCTCATAAAAAATTTTTTTCCGCCAGAGTTGTTTCTCCAACAATTTTTTAAAAAAGCGTTGCCTTGAAAATTTCTTACAAATTTTTTGAAATCCAAATGATTTCACAATGTATATATGTCGTAGACGCACCGAAATGTATGTGTATGTAGTTTGCGGAAATTACAGGCCGATTATTATTAGCAACTTACCACGGCCTTGCTCGCGCTTTCCGGTGTCAGCTTTTTGTTGACATCCGCCGGCTCGAACTTGAAGTTCGTGAGATTCACGGTCAGAATACCGCCTTTGTAGAAGCCAAATGTGCTCAGGGTGATGTAGTGCCTGCCGTCCTTCTGAAATACGAATGACACTTCCGTGAGCGAGAACGGCTACGCATTCTGCCAAGAATCAGAAGGGAGAGCGAGAGAATCAAAGAACCATTCTTCAGCAGAGGATCCGGAAAGGAACAGATATGTGCGAAGGGTCCGACGACTCGCACGTCGACATTCTTCGGCTTTTCTCTTTATGGGAAAACTTCTGGAAATTTTTCCTAGGAACATACTACGTAACTGCATAAATTAGAGTAATCCGTAACAGTGTACATTGCGATTGCCCACATTCAGAGAAAAAAACTTAAGTGACAACTGTTTAAGTGACAATTGTACAAATTTTGTATATAGAATTAATGTACATATATATAATTGAATAAACTATTTTATAGTTATTGAAAGTCTGATGATTTGCTTCGAAGGTTTCAACATTAAAATTTTCGAAGATCGAAATTTTTATGCGAAATTTCGGAACTTCGATCTTTAAAATTTTGAAGTATCGAAATTATAATAATTAATTTAATGTGGTGAATAGTAATACATTTTCATTACAAATATACGAGTACATTTACGAATATATATTCGTTATTTTCTATTGGCACAAATATATTTTTCGAAGATTTAAATTTTTTTAATGAAACTCCAATCTTCACAATTGTCAAAATTAAGTAACAATTATAAATTGCAAAAATAAAATAGTTTGTTCGATTATGCACACTAATTCTACATATAAAACTTGTCAAAAGTAAAACAATTTGTTGTTTGAAGGAATCCTCTGCATTTAGAGAAAAACAGTGGCAGCAATTATAACGGCTTTTTTTATATAAGTTATATAGAATTAATGTGTAACACACATAATATTTCTAAATAAACTTTTATTATTTAGATGTAATTATTTTAAAATAGTATGTATAACTAGAATTAATGTATATGTGTGTACATTAATTCTATATAAAACTTATGATGAGAAAATTGTCACTTTTAGTCACTATAATTTCTTAATTGAGTGCATATAATTGATGGCAGATAATTCTTCTTAGAACTATTCCAGATAAAAAAATTTCAAGTCAGCTTGCTATCTAGGATGATTGTTGTTTGAAGGAATCCTATTCACTCAGAAAAATAATAATGATAGCAATTATGAATAACATACGATAACAATTTTTTGTACAAGCTTTATACATAGAATTAATGTACATAGTTATAAACAAACTATTTTATAATTATAATACTTATATAAAATACTTTGTTTAACTAATGTGTGTGCATTAATTCTACATATATAAAATTTGTATATAGTTATCATGTTTTTCTTTGAGTTGACAGACGATTTCTTCTATGACTAGACAAAAAAATGTCAACTTTGCTAGTCCCAGATAATCTTCATGTCAGCTTATTATTCCGGATTCTTGTTTGGATCCTCCGCACTCAGAGAAAAAAAAATATGTAGTAACTATAAAGATGACGATTCTATACAAGTTTTATATGTAAAATTAAGTGTACACATATAGTTAAACAAACTATTTTATACTTGCAATGGTTTTATTAATAATAGTTTGTTTAACTACAAATAATATGTGCATCAATTCTATATATAAAAATTTGTATAATTGTCACTTTTATAGTTGCTACTACTATGTTTTTCTTTGAGTGAAAAGGATTTCTTCTAAGACCCAGAAAAAAACGTCAGTTTATGATCCTATCTAGGACGATTCTTGCGTTGGAAAGAATCATTGCATAAGCATCAGTCAGACGTGTCTATCAGTTTATCATCAGTTACAATCACATTTGATAAACCCGACAATCATGATGTAAATTACATGCATCAGCGTAATATGCGCTTCGGAATTATCGACGCGCGCACGATATTATTGATGATACCGCTCGTTTCTCACGATTTTGTATGGCCGTTATATGTACAGAGTATCGCAATGTCCTTCGATTTTCCCGTCAGGACCTATTTTGCATCGCGTGTGAAAATTGCTCACTCATCGATAAAGTGACACTCGATAAACTCGTAGACGCGTTTCGGAATCCGCGCGTGTCATCTTCTTTCTCCAAGTAAGAATCAAGGCGCGTGATAACGATAATGACGGACGGCGCCGTCTGGAAGACGTAACCAACCCGTATGTCCAGCTTGTGGATCCTCGCGCTTGCCACGGCCACCAGCAGCAGAAGTGACAGGCAAACGCGCGCCATGACAACCGCGCTTGACCGCTGCATTTTCTTTTCTCGGCTCTCTCGCTGCCGCACCGTCGATCACTACACCGGGTGTCACATCACAAGGGAGGACGGCGCGCGCCGCATTAGAAAATCTTCTTCGCCTTTGCTCGTCGATACGCGAGCAGGAACTGAGGTGGTTCAGGCAGTCTCGATTGACTGGACTGGTACGGTCGGAACCGTCGGACTGGACCGCTAATACTTTGCGCGATCTGCAGTGTCGCAGTCAAACGGAACAATTAAAAATTATGATGACATTATAATGACATTCAAATGGCTCCAAAGTGATTATAAAAAGTCACTTTTCGATCAATCGGGATTCATTTTAACGTCGTTTTAACGTTATTGTGATGACCTGTTGTTCTTGGAGTAAAACGAAGGAACATGTGAATCGGACCGCGTGCACAAATGAACTGAATTTTAATTAGGTTCAGCGCGCTACTTTGGCTAGTCAAGAAAAATGTCAAACAGTTTTTCTTTTCTTTTTTTTTTATGCGAATCCTCTAATCGGATTACATTCCGATTTTCACTTTCTGTATTGAAAATCTATAATATACGTTACGTACACTATAGATTTTCAATACTGGTATAAATATCGAAACATAGCCTCGGTTTCATTGCGCCAGGGCCGGCCTGATAAACATTTTTTTCATAATTTATATATGAATTGGAATATGTTTTCGAAAATATTGAAAAAGTTTACAGCCTTTCTTAGAATTTTGTATATATGTCATTTTCGACATCTATCGTCATTCTTAATGTTAAAATTTTTTCTTAAATTTTTAAATTTTTTATCGGAAATTTTAGAATAAAAAACTTTAGAAATCTAAAAATGTTTCAGCGTTCATATTTGATAAGAATCCTAGAAAAGATGCAGACTTCGACATTTATTTTGAAGTGTTCCAATGTATATAAACCATGTATATAAACAAATTAAGAAATTATTTATATAAACAATTAAGAAATTTTCTAGAAAATTATAAAATTATTAAAAAATTCTAATTCATCATTTTTGAAATTTATATAAAAATTTTGAAAAATTATGAAAAATTTTAACAAAAATTTTCATCGGGGAGACGGCGACGCCCGATGGCCTGTAGCTTATTCTTTCCTCTTCGGGCGTGTTTGCTTTACCGTTCGGTCCGCGAGTGCAGATAGTACAATATAGAGTGTAGCTTGAAAAAAACGGACACGTTGACCTTTCCAAGATTACACTTTAATTTTCACATTACAAAAAATCTATTTAAAGACTGTGAGAAGAGATACGTGTAATTTGATGATTGGGCGATTGAGGAATTCAATCAATTCAATAATTTTGTTATTCATGACAATTCGAAGTGGTAGATATTAGATGAGCTAGATCGTTGGCGTCGCGTATTCGCATTTGAACACAAATAGGCTTCTAAGCTATGCTGGTTAGGACGAAGGATGAAGTGATCTAGGACGATTGGAGTTTTTGTGACTACAACCATATGTCAGCTGATCGGCTCACACTTAATTCAGTTGCGGTATTTGCGATAATTTCGTTTCGAATTAGAGTTTCGAGTTGAAAAAGCGTTTCCTCACTCATTCCGAGTCTTGATTTATTTATACGTTGATAACCAAGTGTGATTTCCGGATTCTCGAATACTATTGCTTAATTTTGCTCAAGTTATAAAGGTAAAAATGAAATCAAGTAAATTCTTTGACTAAAGATCCCTCGGAATGTTCCGATTTAGATAAAAAACGAGGGCTATAGATAAATGTAAATGTGCTATAGTTTGTAGGTTATTTCTTATTGTCATATGTCTTTCTCGCAGGAAGCTTTAGATCTTCTTCGAAATATTATGGAGGAGAATAAAGATTTTAAAAATATTTGGAAAGTTTATCGTTCATCTGAGACAGAACGAGTTAGATCAAATACTTTACCTGGATTGTTGCCATCCAATAACCAGTCGTTCAAATACAACACGAGCGACAATTCGCATGCTTTAATCAGACCATACAGTTGCGAACTATATGGGAGTAACAGAGAATTAAGGTACTTTTTTATTTGATAATTGCGCATGGAGGAATCAGCCCCTATGATCTTGATACATATTGTTGATACATATGACTTTTTTTGAGTAACCTCCAACAAGTTTTAGCTGTCATTCGTTATTCATTAAAAAATTAACTAAACAATTTTTATAAATAAAAGGTAATTTTTAAACACAAGATATAGATTTTATTAGTTATTCTGCTATATAATTTATATGATATTCTTCTTTTATGTTGTCAACATGATATAAAGATATTTTATATAAGGTGAGAGCCATCTAACATTTTTTTCCTATCAAGAAATGTTCGACTTAATTGTTGATATAAAATTGACAATATAAATGTCTTTAACATTTTGTAAATAGAGAAAAATATGGGATAATATAAAATCGAGAAAGATAAATATGTTTATATACATATATATGTGTATATACATGTTAAGCTAAATATGTATATATATATACATATATATGTGTATATATATATATATATATGTGTAAATATTTCATATTTATAAAATTTATTTTATTAATAATATTTTAACAAATAACGAGCGATGGCTAAAATTTGTTAGAGATCACTTAAATCTGTGACATACGATGCTTGTTTTCTTGTTAGATTGCTAGCTGAATTAGAATCTTGCCATATTGGTTGCGATGCTGTTAGTGCCAGCATCACAGCCAATACGATAAGATTCTAATCCAGCAGGAAAATAAGCATTGTGTACCACAAGTTTTAGAGATATGATTTTGAAAACATAAGGTCAAGATAAGATCATTAAAGGACTTCTTTGCTGACTGCTGTGGTAATACATATCAAATTTATAAAATTAATGCTGAATTCAATTTGAACATGACACATGTTGATGTAATCAATATAACTTAAAGATATAATGCCGAATAGAATGAATAAAATATTATTTGCAGCATAAGGTTCCAAGATAGGATGTTAAAAGTTAACAGTGACCGTATGAGTACATGGGTTTTTCCACACTACAATCATGGTATTGAAAATCTGAACTGGAGCATGCAATGTAACCAAGGATCATTTATAAGAAACACTACACCAATGAAAGATCAGTTGGAACATATGGAAGTTGAATCAGCGAATCAATCAACAGAGGAATATACTGTATATCAACCAGAAGAGGCTGGTACAATTAAATCTGTTATTTTTTCAAAGAAGACTAGTTTGCGCCCAAAATTGAAAATAAAATCTGAGAAACAAAAACCTGAGAAGAGACAGGGCTCAAATCCTGTGAACGAAGACAATATAACACCTACAAAGAAATCGAAGGATGTATTAGACAATCTCCATCCAATTACTCTGTCTGATTCTTCTGCCATTTTTACTACTGATAGCTGCAACAAACGCGATCCTCAAGCTAAACATCCGCTGAAAAAGAACTTTTTCTTCTGTAAACGTTCTATGTTTTTACTATTATTATCTACGATACTTGTAGCTTTTATCTCGGTGTACTTGTATGAAAATCAGGAGACTCGCAAGCATAGCAATGATTTTGCGAATGCCGTTATTGAATTAAAGGAGCGAATTCATGGTCACAATTTGCAGAAACTCTGTGAATATCTTCAGAGTGATGTACCCTCTTTCAAAGTGATAGTTCTCTTCGGTGACACAGGCGTCGGTAAATCATACACGGTAGATATCATAAGAAGGAATTTCCCACGAAAGTATGCTATTCGTCAATATTTCCCGCCATTGGAAGCCGTGAATGACATCAACCTTCCTCTCTTATATCCGAATCTAATTATTCTGGAAAATTTGAAAAAACGCGATTTAACGGCCTTTGTAAACTTTCTAGAGGCCCGTCGAGACACGTATAAGAATCGCTTCGTGACCATACTGGCCATTTTCAACTTCGAAGATTTAATTGAACTCGAGATACGAATAAGAAATCGGCTCCATGATGCAGCCGTAATAAAAAACGCTTTTCTCAACAAAAATATTGAAGTTGAAATTTTTTTCTATGATTCTTTGAATGAGAATGCTTTAGAGAGTTGCATTATAGATGCGATCAAAGAGAGCAAGTTGACGCTCAATGAAAAACAATTTGATCTTGTTAAAGAGAATCTGTTGATACATCAGGCCGGTTGTAAAAGGGCCTACAGGTATGTTCAGATGATCGGTAGGCAACATGAATGAATGTAAAAATTGATCGATAGAATTCCTTACAAGACGAAAAGACTGATGAAATCATTATTTTACGACTGACATAACAAATATCCGACTGTGACGAGCATTTTTTTTTGTATATATACTTTATGTAATTGTTTAAATTACATGAGTGCTTTCTAATTGCTTAACATATTTTAATATAAATATACATAGGAATAAAATGTAGCATTATGCACGATTCAATTAGAACAAATGCGTCACGTACGATTTAGATAAGGATAGAATTAAGTTAAAAGTAAAATTCTTTTTCTACCTGTATTGAATGAGAAGCACAAAAAAAAACAGTCTATTATCTTCCAATCTTATAGTTACCATGATAGTAACATGTAATTATTACAAAAATACAAGCTTACACAATTGATTTGTAGCCTTTGGACTGAGTACAGATGTGTGTCAATGATTACGATAATTAGAATTTTATGTCACCGTGTTCACGAAAATGTATAGTGATTTTACAATTGGAAAGCACTCTATGTATTGTGATAATATTAAGATCTAATAAATAGTTCTTACGAGCGAATATATTTTCTGAATGTAAATATTTTTCGAAATGCATTTTCGCTTTGATTAATTAAATGATCGTCGACTTTCTCACCGATTTTTCGTTAAAGGACATAATTTTGATAATTTATGGAAAGAGATCGAGCAGCCAATTTCATTAGTGAAAGCTAGCTTGGACGAATATGACGTTCACGGTCTGTGGACTTGAACGCATGATGAAATTTTCGTATGCATTACTTCCGAATTGTGAATATTGAAGATTCGAGCGGTAATTTTTGCGGGCGATGTCGTATCACTTATGTTTGATGAAACGCGTAATCGATTCATGGTTTCGCACGATTGAACGAACTCATGTGAATTAAGATATATACGACATATACAATGTTGCGGACTTTCTTTCTATAATTGCATTCTTTCTATAATTGCACTCACAATGATTTGTAAATGAATAATCAACTATGATACTATGTACGTTAAGTAACGACACTTAAACTATGAATGTTACGTTATTATTACTAATCGCTCTTGTGCAATCGAAAAGTCGCTCGATTGTATTTCTAGGTAGGTATAAGTGAAATTTTTCCAAGACGTGAAAGAAAGAATTTCTTATCGATTACATAAAATGCGGTCAAGTTGCCGCTATGAATGTTTTGAAGCATTTTTTGATTGGTCAATTAGTAAAATTCTTTCTTCCGAATGGTCAATCAAATGCTTCAAAGCATTCGTAGCGACAACTCGATCGCACCCACAGACATCGTTCTATCTCTACTTAGAAATAAGTGGGGGAAGAATTAAGTGCCAAAAAAGACTTGAAAAAGACTATTAAGAATATCTTATTTTTAAGTTACAAATTTGATAATGTTGAGTTAGAAAGTGGTCAGAATGGATTGCAATCAGTGCCTTTAATTAACTATTCTCATAGACGTCTTTTAGAGGTACATTAAAGTTGCTACTTGTATTTTTTGGAACTATTTTGCTCAATCTATTTATATTTCAATTTATAGTAATTATATAGATTATGTAGATTTACATTATGGACAAATTATAGAATTTTCATTTTATACTTATGACTTTTTAAATATTAATTTATGAGAAAAAACTAATTCAACATTGATTATAGAACATTGATTAT
>NW_017259279.1:1442021-1450702 GCF_001594045.1 Atta colombica | reverse complement strand
TTGTAATGAATATAATGTATTATTATTATGTTATATATGTTATTTTATTGTATTACATATTATATTATAATAATATTATAATTAAAACAAATTTAATATTTCTTTATAAATAAAAGTTTTCAAGAAATGAGAGAGATCGGAGAAAGCGTTAAAAATACGAAATTGGTAGTAATTTTGAGCGATCCCATATAGTTAATAATTCTTTTAGATGTTGCAAGTCGCAGTCAACCGATGAACGCGGAAATAAGTTGAATATTTTGTAAACGACTTTGTATACATTACCAGGTTTTCTAATATACAGGATTATTTAATCATCAAGATTCAATCTTAATCTTCATTACAACTCATTTCTTTTTCCCTTAATTAAGCCATTATGTGATTTTCTCGTGACGCAATTTAAAAAGAGGGATCAATCAGTTAGAAATTTTTATTTTGTGACGTTACGTCTGCAGAAAATAAAAAAAGTATCTCTCATTTGCTTCTTACGTGCACCAATGAGATGTGACGCAACTAGTCAGAAGTTACGTTCGTCTTTTAACACGCAAAACTATGTGTATTACATGATTACGTCGTAGGACTTACAATTCGCCCTCTTTACATCACTTCCCCGAATGTTTCGTGACAGGAAATAGAAAATTCATATATGTATTTGTATATTTACGAAAACGCGCGATTAGTTTAATATAGCAATCCCTCGATATTCTTTCCCAATCTCCCCCTTCTTTGGAAAATGCGAAACTCCAGGGGAACCTGGAGAACGTTTCCTGTTTATTAGAAGTTAATTTTTGTTTGACTCATCTTTTTTAACGATTAAGCTAAAGGCTTGTGGCGACACAGACATCCTGTGCGTACACGTGAGTGCTAAGGTGTTACCGAAGATAAACGCGAAGATTAACGCGAATTCGAACCAACAATTTTCAGCTTGGTTACCTAGCGTCATTCCTTACATCCGTTTTGATGACATCGGTTAACGTTTGCTTCTCCCGATTCGAGGATGTTTTCTACGCAATGTTATCGAATTAATTAGCGTTATGAACTCTTTCTATAGAGACACAAAATTAAGCTAACTTTCTTCGAACGTACATACACTCTGTCTCTCTTTAAAAAAAAAAGTAATTGTAATTACCACACACTTAATTATAATTTATAGTAATTTTTGCCAACTATATTTTTTTTGCTAGAACTTTCAATACGTATTATTAACACACACTATAGCAATAATAATTATAAAAATACAGTTCCTATTTCGTAATTATGTAATCCCAGATAGCACAGAATATTTAAATAATAAATATTCATAAATTCATAAATATTTGGTATTATTTATTCGAAAATATTATCTAATATTTATAATAAATATAAATTAATATTCTTTACTTGGATTCTAATGTCTTATTAAATATATATTTTCATAGCATTTACATAATATGTAAATGCTATAAATATTTCATATTTATGATAAATATTTATGATCTGTACACACTCTAAGATCATCAAAATATTTACAAAATATTAAAAATAAATCTTACAAATGTTTTGTAAATGTTTTATAAATATATTGTATGCTGTCTAGGATTATCTAGATAGATCACAAAATAATAATAAATTCAAGATGAAAAGCCATTTCAAGAAAGTCTCTTAAAAATTATAATGTCAAGAATTTACACAAAATCATCAACAAATAAAAAAAAGTGTATCAAATGATAATATTATGATGATTCCTGAAATGACTTCTATTTGCTATCATCTTAATCTTATTATATGATATTGTGTACTATAGTCAAAATACCAAACAATTTTTTCTAAGTGTAATGACTGCGTCAATCGTACGCCATTAAATTTATGCTCATGCAAACATAAATTGGGCAATCAGTTAATTTTTAAATCGTTTGTATAAGCTATATTTCTTATTCTATGTTTTTTTTTATTTTTTTCTTTTAATTATCTTTTTCAAAACTATTTATGTGCTGCTACTATTATTACATCTTTTGTAAGTATTGCATTATTTTGTTTGAACTGAAAATTGTATAAATTCACAAGAAATATTATTATATACGATGATCGAATAATATTATATACGATCACTTTGACACTATGGCATTTTTTACTCGTGTGTTTTATTTCATCAATTGATTTTTATTTAACATCAGCGTTGAAACGCTCTAGGTAAAACGTATCTGATACAGTATCTTATAGATACTTTAATTGTATCTAAGTATCTAGATTTTTATAGGCAAAATACTTGTATCTGTATCTGGATATTTTTTGTATAGTACCTTTTCGATTTAAATGCAAGGTATTTATTTATACTTATGTCATTATATTAGAAATTTAATTTTTGATTGTTATATAAATTATCGTTTTTCTCTAATTCTCAACGTTGTGCAAGTACTTTATCACATAGGTAATTTTGGTATTTTTAATATTTAGTGAATGACGATTCTCAAAGAATTTCATAGAAAAAGGCAAAGGTTCATTTATCGTATTACAAAGCATTTCAAGCCTATTGATTAGCTGCAAGAAAGAAAATTTGTCGAATCTCTCTATCTTATACACCCAAAGAAATATTCTACCGATAAGCGGAAAATTCTTCTTAGCACTTCCTCTAAGCAGAAAAATTTTACATGAATCAGGCGTGTGTATTTATAATACGTATTCATCTATAAAAATGAGAACACATAAGCTATGATTAAAAATAAATTTTTCTATAGAAAATTCTATTACAATAATTCAAATAATCTTTTGAAATAAGCTCTGATGAAAATAAAAATCGGATTGTAAATTGGATGTAATGAGAGAATAATAAAAACGTAAACGAAACTTCTAAAAGGCGAAAATTGAAATATTAAAATGTAAAAGAAGCGTAAATGCTTCTTTTATATTTCATTGTTTCAATTTTCGCCTTCTAGAAGGCTTCTTATGTTTTTGTTACTCTCCTATTACATTCGACTTACGCTCTGATTTTTATTTTCATCAGGGAGAGGATGTACAAGATACTAGCGGCATACTTATTTGTTAGCAGAAAATTGTCATTTATGTGCTATGCATGCATGTCAGTATATGCAAGACATTCTTTTAGTATTAAGAGGATTCCTGGTAAAAAATTTTTCATACATGAATATAAATAATTTATAAAGCATTTTCTTGAAGTCGTATATAAATAGAAAATCTTCTGACATTAACATGCTAAATGTCAGAATTTTTTTTTTTTGGGTACTCAATCAATGAATTTAAAACTTTGTCGTACGACAGGGGCTAGTATTCCAATTAAAGGCTAATATTCGTTTTATTTTACGACAAGCTTTTCAAGCCTGTTGATTGGTTGCAAGATAAAGAGGTTCTCGGATCTTTTTGGCCTACAGTCAATTAACATGCTTGAAAAATTTGTCATACAAATGCAATAACAGTCTTGAAAGAGTGGCAAACATGTGATATGTACTCCTCTGATTTCAAGCATAAAGTGCTATAGAATATGCCTATTATGAACGCAAGAAAAAATTGTAATTTGTCGTGTAGTAAGTATAATTGTTTTGTAATTTTTAGCATTGGAAATTAAAAGTTGAACTAAGTTTTCTTAGTCTGTACATTTTTAACATTATAAGTCGGAAATTAAACTAAGTTTTTTTTACTTATTCAAACCTTTATCAGGACTTTTAAATTTTCATTTTAAATAAAGGTCAAGCAAACAACTTTAAAGATTCAAATAAAAAATAAAAAATAAGATATTTTATAAAATACATGGTTGTCCATAGCAATGACGTATGTACAATTATAATTTTCATTATTCAAATATTTTTGTATGTATTACTTAAGTAGTAGTTTCATATAAAATAAAATTTGTTTACGCAGTTTGTTATTTTCTTTTTTCATTCTTTTCTCTTTTTTCTAAAATATATTAAAATTTTTCAGGTACTTCTATGCTGTATCTATACTCAGATAATTTTTGAAAATTATTTCTATATTTATAACTAAATATTTTTCCCACACATACCTATATCTATATCTATATAAATACCTATATCTATACCTAAATATTCCTTTCAAACGGTATCTGCTTCAACACTATTTAATACATTATTTTTTTGTTATCAATGTCTTTTTTCTACTTTATTATTTAATTAATTTATATTATCTATATTTGAATTGTCAGTTATTAATTTGCAATTTCTTTTAATATATCACTTTAGCCTTAGCTTTCCAACTTATTGTAATTATAGCTTTTAGGTTTAGGTTTTAAACAGCACTTAAATGCTAATACTTCATTTATTATGTGCAACTTCATATATTGTGTCTTTGCTGTATCACATTTTCTGTAATTATTTTCATTAATATTCTTTAATTGCAGTTATTATTATTGTTATTTTAACATCTAACATCTTTACAGTTATTATTACTGTTATTTTAACATTTCCTACTTTGCAGCATATTAACGAACAACATCACTGTGTTACATTAATACGCTATAGGTTGCATTCTGCTACGCGAAACATATATAGTTATCACAATTAGAGTAAATAAACTTTATAAAAATTTTTCTTGTATCAGAATTAACCTTCAACCAACCGGTTGAACCGGATGTCGACAACAGTCGAGTCAGCTAGAAGATGATCGGCGTCCGGAATTAACTCAAATATACAGTCGGGGATTGTTATGAAATTGATAGAGCCGCGCATTCTATACATGTATGCTATTTAAATATCTATAAAAGAGGGTAGAAAGCAAGCATAGTTGCGAGTTCACATTCGACAGAGTTTTAATGGGAAAGTTGGATTACGTTTGATTCACCATGTATTAGGAACAAAGGCGAAGTCGCCTTTTTGTACTCCGAAGGATTCACGGATCTCCGCGAGGACACGCTCGTTCACGATTGGAAAAGAGGTGTGGAGGAAGGGCGACGGGCTGGAAATTATAAAAGAGCCATCGACCAGCAAGAGTGGGGCAGTCGCTTTCAAGTGTGCACCTGGGGCTCGACGATCGGTGTACGTTCATATAATCATAGGATAAGTGCTTAAGACATAGATCCTCATCGCTTCGATTTCGCGCGGTTCCTCAAGAGGCAGATTGAGTGAAAGTAGGATTTTTTCAATTAATTTACATAATTTTGAATACTTACTTAACATATCTTGTTTTTTAGTCTTTTGTGTGAAGATGGTCTATTTTTTCTTATAGATGTTAAGTGTAATCATTAGGGCAATTAAAATATGCATAAGGCATGTTTTTTTTTTTATTAATAAAGAAATAAACTATGATAAAAAATATAAATTTGTTTCATAAGAAATTATGCATTTTGCTCTATATGTTATAGCATATTTTGCATATTTCATACATAAGAGCATATTTTTGCATATTTCCACACATGTACAATATTTACACATTATTTTTATTTTTATTGTATATTTCATATCATTTTCTAATTTAAGTTTATAATTAGTTTTTTTTCTGATGTAAATAGGAGAATTTCTGAGAATAAGTTTTTCCCGATCAGAAATCGATGCTATATCATGTTTTATATTTTTGAAAAAGAAATTGATTAGATAAATAATTTCCACATGCCGCGATGCAGTGATGTCAAAGAAATCACAGGAGAAAAAGATTTTGCTTTTTTACATTCAATCTTCTATATTTTTGTCTCATACAATACATAACATCTCTCTGTCTCTCTCTCTCTCTCTCTCTCTCTCTCTCTCTCTCTCTCTCTCTCTCTCTCTCTCTCTCGAATAACAAATAACAAATAATATGTATTTGTTTAATTTTAATGCCTCGTAAGACTAATTAAATTAAAAAAAAATTTTTTTACATGTAAACAAATTTTATCAAATTTATTTTACTTTGTTATTATAAAGTAAAAAACTTAATTAATAATTTGAAAATTTATATTGAAAACGATAAAAAATAATATTTAAATGTATATATTCTTTTCTTTAGAACATTTTTTTCAATTTTTTTTCAACACAGAGCATATTTTACAGCATAATTTTGGTTGCCTTAGTAATCATTGTTCAGTCTTTATTTTTTATCTTTTTTAATTATAAAATAAATATTAGAAAATTATAAAAAATTTAATTTTGGAAATGGAAATATTTTAGACAAAATTTTTATTTTAATTTGTTTTATTAGAACGTAGTACGTTTTAATTTAATAACTAAAATACTTGATGCATGACTTCCTGTTTTAAAGATAGTGGAAAAATAAAATTTAAATTGACAAAAATTTATAGAGTATATAAAAATTTTGGGAATACATATATAATTTACAATAACCAATTGCAAGATGTCTGTCTTTCAGTTTTTATGATTTTTTATGATTTATATTAACATTTTAATACATTACTCAAGTAATATATATATATATATATACACACACACACACATACACACACACACACACGCGCGCGCGCGCGCGCGCGCGCACACACACACACACACACACACACACACACACACATATATATACATATATATATATGTATATATAGCTTAAAGATATAAATTTGCCAAGTAAAATTTATTGAATGAGTACTGTACTATTTCACAATTAAAGAAGTTCTTCTTTATCTAAAAAATACACTGTATGGTATCAACGTTTATTTCATCACAATTTATTTAAATCATCACAATTTATTAAAAAAAAATTAAGATATAATGGCTGCGTTCGGAAACGTCGCGACGCGTCGGATGCTTCCGATGCTTCGGATTCATCATCTGTCCTTGTTTAACATTTAATGTTAAATAAAGACAGATGATGAGTTCAAGACATTTGGAAAAGTACACCTCATCATGAGTAATTATTTTAAAAAGAATTACGCGAGTATCGTAAAGTTAATGCATACTAAATCACACACAAATTTGTTATTGCAAATCATTTCGATAATTAGAGTTTTTCTTTTATTGAAAAATTAATAAATTGTACGCTTGAAATATTAATATTAATATTTTATTAATTAAATCGTCCTTAGCTATTTAAATCGCAAATTACATCACGGTTAAGGGTTGAAATTCATAATTATACGGCGACAATATAATGACATTGTCTGTGACGTCAGCGATAAACTTTCCAAGCACGTTCGTCAGAATAATTTGTCGAATCGATTAACGCTGCGTGAATTTTAATGACACAATGATCTTCGGAGTAGCTTGTCTCATCCTTGGTCATAAAGGCCAACATGTAACTAAAGGTCAAGAATATGGAATGCAAATCGTCATTTTTGACTGCAAAATAGTATTTTAAAGAAAATTCGGGTTTAAAGATGATGCGCGAGATGTTTAACTTGCTTATTTGATGGACTACAACTGATCGTAAAAATCGTGACATAATCATCGTAATATATGAAAGTAAGCATATAATATTACATGATCATCATGCTGTAATAATAAGCGGTAAAATCTCCTCTCGTAGAACGATATAAAAACGAAAGGATAGATATCGATGTGATGTAATCGACGTAATCTCATATAAACTTAATCTCATATAAAAAAAAGCTCTTACGTGCGCAACCGACAACGTTTGAGAGATGAAAGCTCGCGAGTAATACATGATAAGTGGCACTTTCTACGCGGAAGAAGATAGTATATCTTTAACCGGCTCTATCATAATCACAGTATGCTTTGTGCGTGTGTCGTGATTACGTTCTTCGCCGTAAAACGGACACGGATACGAAACCGATATAGCATAAGATACGTATTCAGAGACATGGTAGTGTCTTGACACTAATACACTAATGTTCCTTATTATTCGACGATAGCTACTTTTCTCTTCTTTTTTTTTATTAATAATTCTCCTGAAACCTGACATGTATCTTATAGATGCAATCACGTGCTCTTACCGATAAATCTTTTTATCTTTGACTCCGTTCTACAAGTGACATAACTTTACGGATGTTACGTATGCTTTACATTATTTTTGTGGGTCCGGTTACGCTTACGATACGTAAAGGCAGTATTGCAACAAAGTTATACAACCTTAATTACCCTCGCTCTATAATATGCGGAGATCCATGGTTGAAGAAGTAGAAATGAGTGTCCAGACGAGAAAACAAGCAATCTATCTCTTTCAATAATAAACACAATTTAGAGAAGAGAAAGTGAATAGTTAATTTATTGTGAAATGATTCTCGTGCTACATAAAAAGACAGTGTTCCAATTTTGTACAGATGTCTTATTCTTCACTGAAAAAAATATTTTGATTACATTAACAAGACCCTCAAATTAAAAATAATAAACATAATATCCCAAGCAGAACACAAGTCATCATAACATCAAAATGATATCTAATGGCAAAATGATTAATAGAAGTCATCTTACAATCAATAACAATCATTTTAACATCATTTGATGTTATCGTGATTTGTTATTCTGCTTGAGATAAAATTTTACGCTTAATAACGCAACTGTTATATGTAATACATGTGTTGTATTACATTTATATTGTTGAATGTGAGATGATAACATGTTATGTTACTTTAATTGATATTTACTGGAAAGTACAAATAAAATTCATTTATAGATTACACAATCAGAATTTTAATTACTGTAACTGAATTTTTGGGTATATCTCGATAGAATGTTTGATTAGAATGTTTAACAGATTTAACTATTTAATTTTCAACTTTTGATTAAATTTATGAGATTTTCAATTTATGCAGTCAGATTTTTTTTCCGTACAGATAGAATACAGAATCATAA
>NW_017259279.1:1413903-1441921 GCF_001594045.1 Atta colombica | reverse complement strand
ATATATATATATTTAATGCTATTTTTAAAATAAATTAAAAAAATGACAATGACTTTAAAATAAGCTTTTTATTTAAAAAATTAATTAAAAATTTTTATTATGTCACACACATATCAAGAATTTATATAAAATCATCACAAAAGTGTATTAAATCATTGATTTTTCTTAAAATAATTTCAGCTTGATATCATCTTAATCTTTTCTATTAAAATTTATATCTATATTATAATTGTGTCCTGAGTAGCTTTTTCAACTTTGTGTCGCAAGGGAAAAATGGGGTTGTCCATCCGCAATAACGCTTGAAACAGCAATTGTGAAACAGGATTAATAACATTAACATGATAAGATGGTAATGACACATCTCCCACGGGTGTCGCGCGTAGTTTGTTTCGGTGAACAAAGATAGGTGAACAACCGGTAATTGCATAATCGGAGAAAGTGATTGCGAAACAGGTCGATGCAAACGCCCTGACTTAAGCACGTGGTGGACCAAACGCGATGGTACCATGCTAATCGTTATGTCATAATAACTGACGAAAGGTCCGAGACTTCTCGTCCAATCGGCTGATGACACAACCGATCTGCTCCTTTCCAACGAAGTGAAAGAGACAAGCACATTTCTTCCGGACACCTTCGCCATTGAACAGAAACTGTGTTAGCCGGTCACCAAATAGTATCGTCTGGCGATTCGAAAGAAAGTGAAAACACGCCGTACCGCGCATATGCTGCATAATTAAATTGGAAATTGTTACAGAAAGATAATAACTAAGAATAAATAACTCTTGCTAAATATGTAATAACACGCTCAACGTGATTCCGAAAGAAGAATCGTGTATTTTATTAGGAAATATAATTTGCACACGACAAACATACCCACACAACAAAAATTTAAAATTTTACATATTTTTAATTAAATAGATCTTTTTTATTTTTCTCACGTTATTTGTTTTATTTTTTTGAACTGCGAAAAAAATACGACGATGAAAGAAATAAAATCTAAAAATCACAGTCTTAAAACTTTTTATGAATATATAAAAATATCAACAATATTTTCAGGTGTCTAAATAAATCACTAACGTCTTTCGAACAAAAGCAAGATGGGAGCAGTCGAATGGGTAGCCGATGAGAACAATTATGAGTGCCCTCTCTCGATGGAAACTCAGAAGATAGCGAAAGAGGAGCTCAGAGAGGACAAAAACACCAGAGATCAGGCTCTCGAGCAGATGCGCAATTGGATCAAAATGAATCCGCGCATTCAAAATTGTCGTCTCGGTAAGGCTACATCATCAAATAGCAATCAACGTGAATATTAGCGTAATAAAAAATAGATAAATTATCCTCAATTTACGGAAAAAGAATTTGTAAAAAACACAGTAATTTGATTAAAAATTCAATTAAATATTCAATATTCAATTAAAAATATAATTACATTGATAATAACGAATTACATAAGTTCGTAAGTGGCCACAATTGCTCCACGATTTTGTAAGTCTATAGGGGTATAATTTTATAGATATTTTAACAAGCATTCTCGAACTTGATATATATCAATAGTTACAAAACGTGTGGTTAATTTATCATCTTTTATTAGATGCACGATTTTTACTAAGATTCTTGCGATGCAAGAAATTCAATGTCCCAATGGCTCAGGAGGCTACTGAAAGATACCTGCTGCTTCGTCAGGTGTATCAACAAGCATTTCATACATTGGATATCACAGAACCGAATATGGAGGAGTTACTATCACTGGGGTATTTTTATGCTATTATTTTATGATATTGTTTTATTAATCATAGAACTCTTCAATAAATAAAATTTTAACAATGTTACTAGAATGATATATTTTATAAATAATTTAATAATGTATTAAAATAAGCTCTAATGTGTGAATAACAATTCAAATATATATGAGGGACTATCGAAGCTAATTAACGTGCGCTAATTTAAATATACTCTGTTCAACGTTCATTATTTGTTATATGTAATTATGCAGTTGTAAATTGCAGTTATTTAATTGATCCAATTCCGGAATGAATAGTACATTTAATGTAAAGAAAATACATTCATCTATACCAGTGATGTGTTCGAACTGAATGAAGTAGAATAAAGTAAAGAAATATTCTTAAGATTAAAATTTGATATTTACTGATGCTGCCCACAGTGGAGCAAAAACGTATGAAATAAAAGAAATGGAAATTAAATAATTATCTACATTTGATAATTTGTTCACCAACTGCGTGTGATTCTCAAAATATATATGTCACTCTTATCTTAATTTATTAGTTTAATTAAGAGAGTCTAAGAATTTTTAAAATATAATTTGGTTCGATGTTGTCTCGACATTTTGTATCACCTATTATAACATACATATTATAATTACATATTATAATTTATTTATTTGGAATAATATTATTAAAACATATTTTTAATATTTAAAAAATATTTATAAAATGTTATATAAGAACATGCATAAAAAATTCATATAAAATTAATGGCGCTCACTAAACACTAATTGATTAGTTTTCTTTGCTGAACGCAGCCAATATTTCAAAATGTTAATTTAGATTTTTTTATTTATTGGGTCGTTTTACAATATTTTCTTTTAGATATCTCTTTGCTGCACCCGGCCGTGATGCAAAAGGTCGTCGTGTTATAATCGCTAGACCAGGTTTGTCACTTTATATTATACTTTATATGTATAGAACGCTTGAACGCTTATTACATAAATGTTATTATATAAACTTAATACGTAAAGTAAAATAACAGATATAAAATATTGAAAATATTCGGAATTTTGCTTCTCTCGTTAATTTGTTTATTTCAATAAAATACTATTTATTACGTAATTATTTTATAAAAACTGTAAAACAGTTTAAAAGTTCACAGCATAAAAATTTATACATAATAATTTTATATTTCTCTTCGTCACGTTTATTGATCGTTCGTATATGTAATTTCCGTCCAAGGCGTATTTGATCCTCACAAATACACGAACGTGGACATGTGCAAGATCCATGCTATCACTTACGAAACGTTAATGGAAGATGAGGAGAGTCAAGTGCGTGGCTATGTTCATTTCACCGATGGTGCTGGTGTTAGTTTCCCTCATTTGACACTGTTTACTCCCAAAGAAGCAGTGCGCATCGTAAAAAACGGCGAGGTAAGATAAAATATATGTAATCGTAAATATATTAAATTGATATAATAAGCTTAATGAATGAAATCAAATAGACAATAAATTTAATAATTTAATGGGGAGTATTAATCCAAACTTATTATTTTTTAATTCTCTTTTTTACTCGCAAGTTTTTTTTCTAATGGAGTAGTATTATTGTAAATTTACTTAAACGTTTTTAAGTTAAATATAGACGTTTAAATATTTGCGTAAATTTTCTGTGACATTTAAAGTTTAATCCATTTTTAAATTTTGTCTAAAATTCTTCATTATTTGCTTCATTGCTTTAATTACTTAGGATAATATTTTTTTACAAATAATGTTAGATAATTATGTCTCTTTTATTTCTGACATATATCTTATTTAACCAACAAGACTATTATGTTTGATTTCCGCAAAAATGTTTTGTTTTCTTCATTGAGATATAATCGATTTAGCTGTTTGAAACAACAAAGATGTCATGTAATAAAATTTCATGACATTTCTCAAAACATAAGACATAAAAACCGGTTTTACCTTTTATCTATTACGAAATTGACTTAAAAGCTTGTTAAAAGGTTTTTAAGAATCTATTTAAAAAGAATAGAATAAAGCTTATTAAGTATGAAGAATTGAGTTATGAAGAATATAAATGGATTTCTACTAATTACAAATTATTGAAATAGTCTTTTTTTTCTGTTATACTAATAGATCAATATAGAAATATACGTTTGCATAAGTATTTTATCGTTTAACTAAGAAATACTTTACTTTCTTGAAAAAGACTTCTAAAAAAATATTAAAAAAGTTTACAAATGGAATCAAATTTTATTCGCTTTCACTAGTTTGCAGCAAAAACATTACTTTGAACCAGATAAGGTGTTTTTTATACATAGATTTGAATGTTAAAAACGATGCCAAACAAAAAGTCAAATTTCTTTAGCATGTCCAAAATAATTGACCTTAATGAACAAAAAAATGGTTTCTTTTTAAGCAACATTTGATTTTTTTGTAAAAAATTATAATAATTGTATATTTTTAGATAGTTTTTGATTAATATAAATACTGATAATTATAGAAGAAATTTTATCTTCGTAGAGACAAATTTGATCATGACCGATTCGAGAAATTCACGCCACGTCATTATCCTTTCTTATAAATATTGGGTTGTCCGGAAAGTTCGTACCGCAAAAGATTTAAATTTAATAAATGTATACTAAAATTTAAATCTTCTGCGTTTCAATTTTCCTTCACAATCGGCATTCCATGTTGTTACGTATTTCAAATTTCACGTTTATAACAGTAATTACGCATAAAATTAGAAATGATAAAATTATATAAAATTTTAATGTAAATGTGGTTCTTTATCTAATAAAATTAAATGTTTGTCGAGAATGTGTATATAGCTTGCATGCAGATTTTAATATTTTAAACTATTTATATAAATATATTAAACAAAATAATATAATATATGAATATATATAAATTAAAATTCTAACTGAAATGATAGAGTATAATGACAATATAAAAAATTACTTTTTGTACTTTCATCTTTTGAAGCAGAAAATGTTTTGAGGTAAAAAATTGTTTTTGTTGTTTATTCATGCGATTATTATAATTTTGAAGAAGAAATTGTGTAATGTGTATACTAAAATAATAATGGTAATGATGACAATAATGATCGTTTTTAGCGCACTGTACCGATGAGACATAAAGAAGTCTATGGGATCAACTCACATCCCTCAGTAAAATTTGCCTTGGATTTCGGGATGTCATTGATTTCCGAAAAGATCAGAAATCGCGTGAAGATTTATACAAGTCTCGAGGACGCTATTAATCACAAGCTCGATGTCACTATGCTGCCTAAGGAATACGGCGGTACTATCCCCATGAAAGAGATGATTGGTAATTCATTTTCGTATAGTACTCTTTAAGCATTATACATCGAGTTTCTTGTTTCATCGTAGAAAAAGGTAATAAAAGTAATTAAATCCTCTTTTCAATGCAGATCTATGGCGGAAAGAATTATTGGCAATGAAACCAACATTACTGAACAACGATAAGATGAATGTCTGTCTTGAGCTATATTCGGAGAAAGCACGAGAAGGTGCGGTCTCGGCATTAAAGCAAGGATTCGGTTGTTCCAGTGTGGGATCCAACGATACTACAATGTGCGGTATAAGTGGCTCCTTTAGAAAGCTCGAAGTCGATTAATATCTTAAATGTTCTTTATTTATAAATACATTTTCTACTTAGAGATAAGCAGCACGGGATCATGATAGATTTATTTTGGAAATCGCACAGATTTTTAGATTAGATAGTCTTGGTATCAAGAGAACGTAATTTTATTTTTGTATTATGTATATCGCATAATATGCAATATAATATAACTGATGTGTATTATTTAGAATCGCACTATATATCGGATATTGTACATAACTTTTCATTCAGGTTTTATTGCAATTAATGCAATAGAGAAAATACAACAGAAAAACATCATTAATTTTTGGCATATTCGTAAGATATTTGACAGAAACTTTTATGAGGAAATCCATTTGCCAATTATTTTACGAATCTTTGCTCTAGCTGCTTTCAAATTGTCCGGATCCGTAGCTACATCGCTATATATATCACGACAGTGTGATGATCCTTTAAAATAATCCACTATTATATTATCTTCTTATATTAAAAAAAAAAAGAGTTCTAATATGTTTCTCAATATGTATAATTGCATAATTACCATTAATGACAATAGCGGGTGAAAAGGCATTTAGATCTTGCAATACCGATAACGGATGCCATGGATCGCTATTTCCATTCGTGAAAATGACATTTCGTAAATCCGGTAATTTTCCTCCGTACATTATATTCGTCCTTCTCACATGTGAATCCAGTATCTTTTTATTATAACTAAAATTGAGTTTAGCTTTCTCACTTTGAAAATAATTCAGTATTTTATTCGACTATAATTAAATAATTATAAGTACGATAATAAATTATTTGATATTTAAAGAAATCTATTATGAAGACATATAATAGGCATATATCACGCATATTTGTATAAATTATGAACATGGAAATAAATGACACTTGAGCAAGGAAAATATTAGGTCGCTATTTTTTAAGTACTTACTAATCGCCATACAAATCGGTACATAAATTGATAAAATAATTTAAGGGAAACAGCTTTCCAAAGATTGATTTATTTGAGTTTGTCGTTTGATAGTAACCATATTCCATACAGGTCTGATGATACCACTGTCTCACTGTACAATAAACATCATCCCTTGTTGTACAATACGTGTCATATATGATGTGCAATTTAATTTATTTTGTTAGCTATTTCAACTCACTGATACTCGTGGCTGCCGGCGAGTCCCATGAAACTTCTCGATATGTCTTTAGAAAATTATTATAACTTACATCATTACATTTCTCCTGATTCGAAAAGATGCGTGCGAGTCTCTGTAGGGGGCTACCTAAATGCTTAGCTGTCATTTTATTACACAATGCAGCGATTCCTGTTTCACTATTCTCGATTTTATTATACTGAACGACTCCAGCAAATATCTAAAATTCAAATAAAAATGAATAGAAACAGATAAAGCAATATCTTCAATTATTCACGTACCTCTGACAGCATATTCATGAAGTAACCAAGATCATTAGGAGACCTTACGTCAGGTACGTGACATAATCTAAACTCGATATTAATAATAAAAAAATTAATAATAATTACACAAAATTATAATTTCTGATTATTATAAATTATTTTTCCTCTTCACCTTATTGTCCGAGCACAAATTAGGTATTAACAAATAGCACGTGAATTACAAATCATGTTTACATGCTTACTTGAAGAGAAGTTTAAGTTTATGGGGACCGGTTCGTATGGCTAATAATTCTTCTACCGATGCGAATGCAGTTTTAATAGATTCAACGCATTTTTTACTGTATTTGCTGAGCGCATCTGTCACAACCTCGAAATATTCTATGAAATATCAAATAATTTTAGTAATATTTTTAGGGATTATCGATCAAATAATTTACCATAAAAATCAGCCTTTGCCCGAACCGGAGCACTGCTGGCTAAAGCTCCCTGTGAAAAATATTTTTCTCTAATTTACCAATCCTTCTCCATCTTTAAGATATAAGTATATAAATAAGAAAATAATATAAACAATACTTGGATGAGATGTGGGTATTTGAGGCGTGCCCACGCCGCCATATTTCCAGCATAAGAGCCACCAACTACTATTACGATACTCTTTTCTAAGTTCTTTTCCTTTTTCTTCGTTTCAATAAAATAAGCAAGATCGGCGAGTGCCTGATCGGCATTTAAGTATTGTAAATTCTGCGTGCTAATGTCTCTAAATTTGTATCGTGCAATCAGTTTAAAAGATCGGTTAGTTTAAATGATAGAGACGATAACGATAAAGAACTAGACTTATTATAATTTAGGAAATGGAAGTAACTAGTTACTGTAATTGCCGTTAATTACTTAATTATCTCAATTAATAGTAATAACAATTTGATAATGACGTTGTGAATTTTTTATGATGACAATGTAACACCAGAGTTGGAATAGTTATATTTTTCGCAATAAAATTGTTTACAGATTTTACAATAATATATTATTCAGCATTATTAAGATCGTTCTAAGATACTTATGAGCTTCGAATTATTAAATTGCTATAGTCAATTTAACTTGCGATATTGCTATTATAAATAGTTGTTCAATGGAGTTTGCCTTTCAAGAACGAAAAGTCATTTTAGTCCACAATTTGAAGAACTACATATGTACGTAGTATATAAATTTACATAGAATTATTACAAGCACTTAAGATCCATCAGCTAAAAGGCATTTACCTCTTAATTGTGTACTCACATTTATAGTCTTATATAAGATTCTTAGTTTAATATAGTCAATAATCACTTATAAAGAATTAGAGAGACCATTCATTACTGAAAAAAATAACTCGCAATTTTTAAATTGTCGCTTTTTAATTAATAATCATTTATAATGTTATTTATTATTTTTTTTCAATAAGTAACGCGTAATAGTGACTTTCCTAATCTTAGCGTAACCTCAGCATTTCGTTCATCATTACAGTCATAAAAATTGCAATATCATTATTAAATTATTATAAAAAGTAAAAGTAACTGTAAAAGTAATGGGAAAGTAACTCCTTCATTTCCTGTTATAATTACGGATAAATGTGTGAGATTATCAAAAAGTCACAGATATTACGTTATTATCTTAATCTGTGAATATTATAGCATGGGAATGTCACAATGAAGTACAATTTTTATTACAGCTTCATATAATGATAACGATATCTCACATGTGACAAAGCAGAAATTTGCACGTCATTATGACTCTGCTATGATGTCACCGTTACATTTGTGACAAAATGAACATTCGCACGTCACTATGACATTTACTGTGATGTTACCATGACCTTTTTTGCTATGGAGAAAGCGCTACGGATTACATACTTCGTTGGTCTGCTCTGTCCATAGAACCGATGTTCGGTGTAATACATCAAACCGTGGTATTTTACGCCGAGTTCGTACATTAATCCACCTTGCAAAAATCCATTCGTTATCTCCCATTCTCCGCCGATCATGATCAGGATAGGGCCATTTTTCTTCAGAAATCCAGAGTTTTCTTTGTAACGCTATACAGCAATCGATTAATGTTAATTAAAAAAATTAACATTTTAAGTAAAACAAGCTTTTTGAATAACGATGATAATTACCATCGACCAAGTGCGATTGTCGCGATGATTGAAATGATCGAGAGGCTGAGTAATCCAACCTTCAACTATATTCTTGTTTGCATCTTTTGTTAATAATTCTGGCTCCTCCAAACCTTTAAAAGTAAATCCTCGAAAACCTACCCCGTTGACGAGGGGATGGACTGAGCACAGAACGAACAATACTTTTAATGTGATCATAATACGTTTTTCGTTCGCAATTGTATAGCAAAGAGAAAGTTTTGTATACTTTAAAGTATACTAGATTAACGCTGAAATGCGACTGATTATTACTTGTCATTTCTTTTAGTTATGGCTAGCAGTACAAATCGATACGATATCTTTCATTAATGATCGATAACGCTGACACTTTATTGCATTAACTACTCTGAGAGGAAACGAGAAACAATATTTCGATAATAAGAAACAGCAAAAATGATCTGATAATTGAAGAATCAACTATCAACTAGAACGTGCGATTGCTCGAGAATAGATATTTGTGTACATCTTTATCGCACGATAAAAATATCATTTTAGCTAAATACACAAATTATGTAACATAGTAAAATAAAAATTGAATTCAAGCAGAAACTATTCTGAAATTAAATAAAAAGCATAAATATTCGACAAAGATTTTGTGAACACAACTTTTAACGTCGGCATTTAATGCAACTAAATTTTGTATTCATTCTGCATTTATGAGACCTTATCCTTTTTAATTAATTAATTTTATTAAAAATAAAGATACTATATGTTTATACATTATCAAATGTTTGATATTTAATATTATATGTAATCGAATACATTTTAATTGTAATTTTTTTCTAACATTATACATTGTATTATTTGATTATTTCGCTGCAAATATAAATGCAAAAGAGAGAACTATAAAGCTGCACCAAAAGAATTATTAAAATTAACATTAATGAACAATCTACATAAAAATCAAATTAGAAATTAGATAGAAAGTGAAAGTGATCAAGAATTCTGATTATTGATTAGATTCTAATTCTCAGTTTGAGTGGATATAATAACTTTTAAAAATTATGTTTCATTTCCTGATCATAATCAGGATTATTTTTCTTAAAAATATGGAATTTTCTTTGTAAAAGTCGATAAGCATTAAGGAATTACAAATTATGTAATTACAAACGTGTTTTAAATAAGATAGTTGGATGACAATTATAAATAATATTATCAAGTGATATTAAATAATATTATCAAAGGAATAATTCAATCACTAATTATATATTTGCTCGCATTTTTTGTTAACGGCTTCTTCAAATCTTCAAAAATGAATTCTTCCAAACAAGGATCAATCTGTACTTAGTACTTTCTCTTTGCAATTATATTGTCCGGAAAGTTCGTGCCGATTAACCTATATAATTTAATAAATGTATATACTAAAATTTAAATCTTCTGCGTTTCAATTTTCCTTCAACATCGAACTTTCCGGACAACCCAATACAACAAAGAATATTTCAATTATTCCTTTAAAGCAGGTCAGATACATATTCAAATACGATTGATTAAAATATCTGCCGTTTTTTTTTCATAATCACGTACGATATTTTCATCAACATTGACAATACGGTCATTTATTGCAATACTTTTACAATTAGAGGAAATGCGAAACAATACTTTGATTAATTAACTGCGAAGAAGAATAATCTGATCTAATTATATATTTATTATATGATTATATTATATATTATTGGAATATATTATTTTAAGATTTAAACATGTGATTGCCAATAGGGATGTGTCTTTATCGCACGATAATAGGAATGATTAAATGCATTATTTAAGTGTATTTCAAACAAAAATATCTAATCTACGTTATTTCATCTATATTGGACATTCTTGCAAACAAAACTGAATCGATCAGGTAGAATCACCTTGGGATTACGAACATTTGACTCATCATTGCAGAATGCATAAGCTTTGAATGTTTTTTCGGGTATGTGTTTATATTTTTGCCTGTCGGATCTACATGTATCTCTTTTGATGTTCTCACGCGCGCGAATGCTTTCTTCTAATAATTTTCATGACTACTTCTTATCTTTCTTTCAAAATTTTTTTAGGACCATCCTCAGATTCATCTTTTTAATTTTGATGTTTATAATTGTTACGGATTCTCTTATGATTCAATTAATAACATTCCGTTATTCAATTAATAACATTCCGTTTATGACATTTTAATTTAAAACTTTCTATACTTGTGTGATTTTTTTATGTCATTTATTATATCCTGCGGGAAATTATTGCGATTGTTCCTTTTTCGTAGAATGAGAATATTTGTCTTCAAACTTGTCTTGCAATCCAATTTGATCATAAGTGATTTGGATGATCACCTCCATTTGCAATTTTTTTTATTATCGTCTTGATCGGATTCTTTCTATTTTGATTTACTTTTAATAAACAAATGACAAATGTTAAATAATGATAAAGAAGCTTTTATCAATTTATTTTTAATTTATTTTTTGCTTTATTACACTACATAATTCTTATTTTTTTGCAATATTTTTTGATGAAAATAAAAAATCAGAGTAAGTCAAATATAAAGGAGATTAACAAAAACATAAATAAAATTTCTGAAGAACATAAATGCAAAGAAAGGAATATAAAAGAAGCATTTTAAGAAGCAAATGTTTCTTTAATGATTTACTAATTTACGTTAAATAAAATGAAATTTACGTTTTTGTCATTGTCTTTTTATGGATTAAACTTACAATCTAATTTTTATTTTCGCCAAAATTATTCTGTGTATAAAATAAAAATAATTATTCTGTATAAGATATTTTTATATATAGTTTTTTATATGTAATATAGCATAAATAAAGTAACACAAACCTATATTTGTTTAGCTTGTCGTCAATCAAATTGCTTTTTTCTTATTGGAAATTTTTGATGTACTTATTGTGCAGAATTTGAGAAATGTGAAGATAATTGCATTTTTCATTGCTCTTTGGACAATTGGTTAAACTGCAAACAACGGATCTCAAGGATTTTACATTGACGAACTTACAAATGAGTGGCTTGCCATTATAGCAATGTCCCTTCAGATTTTTCCAAGCTTTAGCTGCCGCTCTTTTTGAATCATACTGAACGTATAAATTTGCACGCCAATGTTTCTTATTCCTCCAGTAACACTTAAGGGTCTTAATCTCGCCGAACGACTTGAGTTTAGTTATTATATTATCATAGAATTTGCAAAAGTAATGCCACATTCCTGAATTCTTGAATTCGAATGCCACATTAGTATTGCTTTCTGTCGGGTTTTTCTCGATAGAAAAGTTGAAATACAATCCTATTATCAAGATCACATTGCTCAGAAAGATTTCACGATGGTTTTTAGAGCACTTGTTTTTATGTCTGAAATCAATTACGGAAATCAAAATAAAAATTTAATTTTAACTGAAGTTAATTTTAATTTAAGTAAGATGTTTTGTTCTTAAATTTTAATTTATTTTGATTTAGTACAATTTCATTTAATGCAAATAACTATTAATACAATTTTTATATACTATTAATTTAATTTTCAAGTGGAAAATTTTTTTGGAAACTTGCAAAACATACGATACGATAAAAAGAGTTAATTAAATCACTTTAATATATTAAGATTTTTAGTATTGTTATAAATGATAATGACAAATCGTAAATATTTCTATCTACACTAACCGACAAACACCTGTTAATTCAAAAGATGGGCAAAGTTTCTTAGTAGAGCGGCTGTCTACGACTCGGCGTAAACCTTCGGGCGTTTTCATCCCATCGATATAATCATTGATATCTTTCTGTAACTGTTTGCTTTTACGAAGTTGCTCCTCGCGTTTTTTCTTTATCTCTTCTATCAGAGATTCGCGTTTTGTCTTTTTTTTAGAATTCTTTTTCTCACGTTTCTTATACTTTTTTCTCGATCTTGAAAGAATCGATCTTGTAATCTTTCTTTGTTTTTGGAGCAATTGCCATTTTTTTTGTTTTTTTATCTGCACAATTAAGAAAGAGATAGTACTTAATTATTTAAATTACAAGCTTACTCATTTATTTGAAACGCAGAAAATAATATTTTTTCATATCCATAATAAATTCCAGTTATGATATTTTATGAAGGAAAGTGACTTAAAAACTAAAATAAATTTAAAAAATTTGAAATATACGTTATGTAATAAATATATGTTTATGTACATTTAATTAAATAAGTAGATCTTTGTGAAAGGAAACAATTATAAGCATTGATTTCTCTTTGCTATCTGTTGTTACTAACACAAATGCTTTATACAATATTTTATAAAATGAAATAATAAATATTTATTTTATAAATATATATTTGTTTCATTTTAACATGTTTAAAAAATTTACAATTTTTAATCATAGTAATAAATTTATTCAAAGTATAAATTTATGATTCAAAAAATGTAAATGTTAAACGTACAATTAATATTACACGATAACTAATTATTATTATATCCCAGAATATTACAATAAATGTTTATTACTATTTATTTTTTGAAATTTCATAAAAATATTTTTATAGCATTTATTACATATATTTACAATAAATATTTCATAACATTTATAATAAATATTTATGAGGTACAAACTAAACCATAAAAATATTTAAAATAAGTCATAAATATTTATAAATTTTTTGTAAATATTTTATGAATATTAGTGCATTCTGGGATATGTTACTATATAATATTAATTGCTTTAACAATTGAATATCGTATATAATATTTATTACATTTATACTTTATCCAAGCTAACATATGGAAAATATTCAAAAGGAGCTTTTATTAAATCTTGTAAGTGAATTTTATTGTAACAGAAAATTAATTATTAAAATGTTAGTATTTGAACATGAAAAATATATGAAAAAAATTAAATTAAGATTAATAAAAGGAATTTTTTTCTAAAAAATAAATTAAAAATGACTTTTTACTTCTTCTTTTAGCCAGTCTAATTCTGTGAGAAACCGTCTCATCCGTTTGTAAAGTTTCTCCATCGCAATAAGACGTCTTTCCTTATGAATGGGATTTGTCGAAGGACATTCTTCCATCCTTGTGCTCTTTTAGGAGCAATGGCAAATATGATGAACAATGTGAAACACACAAAAACAATTCTATTAAAACCGGCGATTTGATATCTGATAATGAGGGAGAGAATGATGTATCTCTATATTGCCCTTTTAGCTTAATGAAATGTATAATTAAAAAATTTTTTGTTTGAATATGTGCAATTTAAGCAAAATATATTTTAGAATTAAATAAAAAGAATATATTTAACAAGAATTTGATAAAGTAGTTGTTAATTTTGTTTTTCATTTTACTTCTTTATTAACTTTATTAAACATAAAAGAAGTTGTAGCGTAAAAATCGTCGATTTTTATCTCCAACCGGAAAATAAAATTTGTTTAATTTACATTAGCAGATCACGTGGTGTAATTAAATTTCCATAAATATAAAGGGAATATGTTTACTTCATATTTATAGAAAACTAATCATCCCTTTCTATTATATTAACATTTAAAAAAATAGTCTAATGTAGTTTATATGATAAATTGTTTAAATTTACTGACTTAACATATATTGGATTATTGAGATTACTCAGCGTATTTTATTTAAGAACAAAATTGATGTGCTCAGAAATAATATTAGACAAAATCAAATATGGCCGTGATTTCGATTGGACCAAATTTTAGATGAAAAAATTATCTAAATAAATGCTTAATCTCTGAATAAGTAATATATTTAAAGAGACGAAGCAAAGCATTAAATTTTTAGAGCGCGACACAATTCTATTAGATCATATTTATTTATTTTAATTTGATTTGTCAGTGATGGATTATGAATTTTCTAATTTTCGTTATTGTTATTTCTTCCCTGACTATAAACAAATTAATTGTAGAGGAAAAGAATCCTTTATATACAATGTTCGAATCTTTGCGTCAAAACGCATGTTATATATCTTTGATTATCTCAGAAAGCGTAATCTCTCTTTTTTCTTTGTAAGTTTTTTTAGCAATTTTTTAAATTTGTATTTAGTTTATGTAATTCTGTGATTTTATTTAAAAAAAAATTTTGACTACAATATGGTTAATTTGGTAATTTTTAAAAAAATTATTAATATTTAAATATTAATTAGATTCCAGACAGTTATAAATCAATTTTTGGCCAATTTCTAATCAGTTTTTAATTGAGCTTTCCCAAAATTTTCTTTGAGAGGTGATAAATATCTCTTGCGCTGTAATCAGGGAAAGCATGTAAAGGCACAGTTTCCGCATTTGTAAAGAAAAAATTTAGTTGTTCCAGTATGAATTCCAACGATATCATTATAATGTATGGCATAAGCGGCTTTTTTAGAAATCTCGAAATTGATTCACATTTCAAATGTTTATTTCACAAAAAAATATATATACAAGATGTTTGGTCGATTTTTGTTAAATCAACTTCGCACTTTTTTAATGAGTATTTCAATTATGTAAAAAGATTTTGCAATCTATAAATCTATTTGGAAAACTTCCTAACCTGTAGTATTAATAATTCTGTCACTTTAGAATTCTTTGAACTTTTTAAGGGCAAGTGTTGCAAATTTGCAATGTTTACCTTAAAATTAAATTCGGAATAAATTCGGGATAAATTCGAGATCTCTGCAAGTTATAGTTATACTTAAGAACTGAAGCTGGAAATATATATAGGATTGAATACTGAAACATAGTACTTCTACCCGTCAGAAGGTTATACATCGGAATATATCGATAGTGTAATTATCGATAGATTCTTTACAATTACAAGTCATTTTTTTTAAAGCAAAAATAAAAGAAACATTTTCTTTTATTAATAAGATGATGCCGTCCGTAGAGGAAATACATAGAAATATAAAACATAGAAATATAAAGAAAACGTAATTTTATTTATGTATTATATTTTGCATATTGTATTTTATAGATATCCTGGCGAAAATAAAAATCGAAGTAGTCGAATGTAAAAGTACTCTCTAAAACTTTTAGAATTTGTTACTCTGAACTTTGTTACTCTGAAGTGAAATCTCACTCTTAATTGAAAATTGAGCTATCCTTTTTCAAACTGATTCAATTTTTACTTTTTCATTCATTTTTCCATTTGAAAGAATTTAGACAGATTTAGAGTAACAGAAGCATAAACGAAATTTCTAGGAGACAAAAATTAAGACAATAGAAAAAATATGGATTTATTTATTTGTCTCCCATTTTGAAAATTGATAACGGGCGTATATGTACATACATATATTGAAAAATTCGATAAGTACTTTTATAAAAAAATCTATTTATCATTTACGTCGCGAATCTTTGCTCTATAGCTTCTAAAGGTAATAATATCATTAAATTATCAGATAATAAAATCTGGTTATCTGATTATTCGCTAGTAATAAATGCCGCATTATCCAGTTATTTGATAAATTTATTAATCAGTATATCTCTATACATATGTATAATCGATATTGTACAATGCATGATCGTTAAGCCTACGACACACAGTGTACATTTTTCTACTGGATTGCTTGCGTTTTAGAAAATTATTAAAAATTCTGCGTTCTGATACAATTCTAATAGTTTATTAAAACGCAAGCAATTCATCGTTTTGATAAAAAAATATATCGTATGCCTCTGGCTTTAGGCATATATTGTGTTAAACATGGATATTTTGTCTAATAATAAGATAACATTCCGAAATTATAAAAAGAATATTTATTAAATACTGTAAGTGAATTTTATTTTCGTTACAATATTTTGATTATTAAGATATTAGAGAAAGCTCTAAAAGAAAATTAAAAACCAATAAAACATTTGTGATTAAAAAAGTATGTAATTTGTTAAATAAAATTTTTAGTCACGTAATATACAAAAGGCACATTTATCACAATTAAATGAGATAATATTTGATTAGATCAACTCATTACAATATCGTTAAATTATAAATGACAGCGTGCGCATAACATATGCATGCTATCATTTAATAATTCAACGACATTATAATGAGTTGATCTAATCAAATATTATCTCATAAAATCGTGAACATAAGATCGATGAATATCTTTTGTATATTACGTGACTTTCAACTTGGCATCTAATAGTTAGTACTTGAAATTGCAACAATTACAATCATGGTTGATACTATACAAAACGCTTTTCGATCTTTGATCTTAGTTGCTTTTATTCTTGGTTTAGGAAATTTCAGATATCCCCTCAGTTATTGGAGATTTCGCTTAAGTGTCTTTTACATGATAATGGTGTGGAGTTTCTATGCCTTTGCATTTTACGTTATGATACAGAAATTTTCGCCAATAAGTATATTTGATAATCCTTTGACTTTTACATCGATAAGTACAAATATTCTCGTGACGATAATATCTGTAACTATTACCGGTCGCAAACAGCAGGTATGTTTTTTATTTATGAATATGAGATCGTTTTAATTTAATCGTTTTTAATTTAATACAAAGATAATGCACAATAATATTACTTGTCATTTAGAATTAATTTTATTTTTATTTATTTAGAAAAGTCAAATTTAATTAAAACTTGAACTAAACACAAATCTAATTTTACATTCACGTCTTATGTTTTTAAAAAAAATTTTATTTAAAAATATTAATTTTTGAAGGAGGAGGTTTTACAAAATGTTAATTAAGAAATTTTGTATTCAATCTATCAGATAATATAAAAAGTTTTAACAAAATTCTTATTAATTGATATGATAAGATTTTAGACTAATGAGAATAATTCCTTGATTAAATGCATTGATGGGAAATGATTTTTTAAGATTATATATTCAACAATTTTGCAAGATAGAAGATGCTAAAAGGCCTCTTCACAGATATATATAGGTTGTGGCTAATATAAGGTAACAAACTTCAAAGCCGAATTCTTCAAAATGAAAAAAATTCATATGAACATATATTCGCAAATTCACTGTTACTCAAAATGTTTATTAATAGAAGAAAATAAAAAAAATAATATTTATTATTATTTAATATAATCTATTTTCAATTTTTAATTATAATAATGTTTGAAGTGTCTCCCATTTAACTTAATACATATTTGAACACGTCGGATTATGGACTGTCGCACTTTTTCAAAAATCCCAGGGCAATTGTGAATGATATCATAAGTATCAAAGATGTGTTGGCGTAGCATTTTTTTTTTTGCGATCGAAACTTCACAAACTAAGGACTTTAAGTGTCCGATAAAAATCTAGAAGGGATAAGAATCTTAGAGCTTGGGGGATTATACATAATATACTTAAACATTTTGAGTTACATTTCAGTAAAAGTATATTTGCAAACGTACGTTTATATGAACTTTTTTTTTCATATTTTGTAGAGAATTTGGTTCCGAAATTTGTTATCTTATTTTAGTTACATCTTTTATCGTCGGATTGATGTAATTGTTATTTTTATATTTATGTGATTCGGTTTGACGCACGTATTGATTTGGAGTGGATATTTATATTTTTTTATGTGTGTGATTTTTTTTTGTAGGATATTATGTGGGCATACTATAAGATCTATTTTTTGACTGAAAAATTCTCTTATTTAATGAGATTTATTCTTATTAAAATTATAATGCTTTATTGTTAAATATATTATTACATATATATATATTTTTGGTATATTCTTATAAGAATAATGATTTATATATTCTTTTGTCAATAATATCTTCAGAAAATCCATATATGTATTAAAAAACTTTGTCTTGTGGATGATACGTTGGAAAAACTTGGGACGCCTAAGAAATATCATACAATTAAAAAATTGATAAGATTAATATTAATCATATATTTTATAATGTTTCTCATATTATTTGCTACCGATTCCATTTGGAATATAGAAAGGCACAACAATATAAATGCCGTAATTATTAGTCTCATTGTGGGATATCCTTTTCACGTCAACACTATTGCAGATATAATAGTTGCGTGTTTTCTAAGGTATGTAAACTATTATTTGTTTAAAGTTATTATTAATAAACATTATTAATTCTTTTGAGACTTCCATAATACTTTCAATATAGGAGTTACTCGTTTCGCTGAGCTTCTTTCCGTCTATCTAGATCCATTATACGAGAATGCCACTTTTATGAACATTGCAATTCATTTAATCAAGTATTAGAAAACTCGTTTCTCGCCTCGGATATGGAGATAATCCCCAAAATGAATAGCTCCTGAATAAACACTATTATTAAAATTCAATAATTTTTGTAGATTTTAATTATAATTACATTTAGTTAGATTTAAAAGTTAAATATATTATATTAAATGTGTATATCTTGAAATTAATTAAATTGTTTCATAATGATGTCATATAGATATAGTTATTTGGTAATTTATTAAAATAAAAATTTTCGATCGATTATGTAAATTCATAAGTTTGTGATTATTATTTATATAAATTCATAAAATTTTAATTGTAAGTAAAAAAAAAAGAATTCGAGAAAATACTATTTAAAAACAACTTTTTAAAATACTTTTTTAATAAAAAATTGTAGATATATTGGTACCAGAATAGATGAAATAAATAGTTATATTGAACAACTATCAGACATAGAAGAGTGTGGGTTGAGATGCAAGTGGAAAAAGCCTCTCATTATTCGTTATTATGTTCGTAGTGCAGAGAATCGCAAGCATGTATTATGGACTGTAATGTAAATTGATAGATAAAATGTCACAGAAATTAAAAAAACGATATTTCATAATAAAAAGTTATTATATTAGTTATTAAACATATAAGTATCGCCATTTTTCATATTCTGTTTAATATAATGTTACATGTCACACACAACATTAATTTAATGGCAATTTTGTATTTGTCTATAATAATCTATTAAATTTTTTAATTGTAATTTACGTATCGAATACATTAATTTTATATTATTTTAAACAAAATTTTATGCAAATCCATCTTCGAAAATTATTTACGTACAAATAAAGAAAAGAAATTCTAAATTAGAAGATCTAATATAATTTAAATTTTTTCGTAGAATTTATATTATTGAAAGACTTTTATTGAATTAAATTTTTTACAAAATTTGAATTTATTATATAATATGTTACGTATCTATAAGTTACATATTTTTATATTAATAATAATCAAAGTAAAATTATTTTTGCAAAATTGCATTGCTCAGTTTAAATAAATAAAAACTTTTATAACTATTTATGCTAACATAAACTAGTATTCATTTGTATAATTTTTACTAATTTTCATAGATCCAGAGATCGAAGCTTAATGATCGCCGATTTATTTAGAATTTTATGCACATAGAATATTGCCTAATATCTATATATGGGGGTCTGTCCCAAAAGTATTCTACCTCTACGTATATGTTTGCCCTTGATTTTTTTACAAAACAGGCAGAGAGAGAGAGAGAGAGAGAGAGAGAGAGAGAGAGAGAGAGAGAGAGAGAGAGAGATGCATGCCCAAAGCAAACATATAGGTGGAATACTTTTGGGAAACATTTCGTTTTATAACAATTTCGTAATAAATGTATTTATTTATTAAATAATATCGTTCTAGGCATCTTCATTCCGAACTCTGTCGAATAGCTCATGAAATGAACGATTTATTCGGAACACAATTTACGTTGCAGATGTTAGGTTACTTCATTATTTTGGTTACAACATTTTATGTTCAATATCATATAGTACTGTGCCTCATGCATATATATGCGACTGATGTAGCTGCATTGAAACTTATTCTTTCCACTAACATGTGGGGCATAGTATTTTTAATAAAGTTTATATCACTAAATTACATTTGCGAAAGTATTTGTGCCAAGGTAAGCTGATTTTTATACATTATAAAAGGAAAAGGTTCTCACAAAAGAAATTAGGATGTTTCTCTCTCTTTTCCCTTTTTTTCTCTTTCTCTCTCTCTCTCTCTCTCTCTCTCTCTCTTTCTCCAAGATGACTTAAAACTTTTTTTTTAGAAAATATAAATAAAAATTGATAAAAAGATGAAATACTGTGAAAATAATCGAATTGTTAGATAAAAAGAGCATAAAAATAGCCAACACTTGCTCTTTTTAAAAAAATTATTCAAATAATTTAAATACAAATATTTTGATCTTATTATTAGGTAATGGTTAAAATCCATTTTAGTTACGGATTTATTCTTATACGTCTTATTCCCCAATTATTGATCGATCAATATCGAATTAATGTCAATCAATGTTGAATGAACATCGAGTGAATCAGCATCGATTTGATGTTGATCGATTACCCATTTCTGGCTGGGTTGAATAACCAGCTTATTCTCGACGTGTCTACAGCCTCTACTACTACTATTTATTGTAGACGATATCTGTTCTACAATAGAGTCGTAAGTGATGAGCCGTAAGAAATTAATCAATCATAGTCGATTATTCTTCTCACACTTACAATAACTGTTGACCAATTTCTTACGGCTTACGACTTGCGATCCTATTGTAGAACAGGCAGATTTTCTTATTGCTTACGTTTTATTACCTTATGTTTTTGTTAAAATATTTTTTAAAATATTTTGTTTGTAAAATATTTAATGTGTCATCTACAACACACGGTAAAAAGTAAGAGAATAATATATTGACCAATAATAGTTGATGATTCTTCTCACATTCGATTCTGATAGATTAATTTTATCTTATTCTTACTTCTTACTCCATGTATCGTAGACAACATTTCGTAGACAACATATAACTGAGACGATAGATCATGTTAGATTATTGTTAGAGTTTCGCCAAAATAATATGAGCATACACTTTGCACATGTGATTTTGGAAGACTATTTGTTACTTGAGTCTATGCGATTATAGATTGATAGATATACAATTATTATAAGTTTTAAAATCATAAATAACATAATAAATAACATAACCTTTATACCTAATAATATAAACTTTATATTATTTCAGGTGCAAGAAACTAAAGCTTTGGTACATAAATTAACAGATCTCAAACGCTTTATGGAAACTCGTGAACAGGTGAAATAAATTTTTTAATACTTTTCTAAGTATAAATAATTTTTAAGTAATTTTATATATTATATTATAATACCTTTTGACAAGAATTATATTATATTACAGATTTATCAGTTTCTTTTGCAAATGTCACTTCGGCCATTGGAATTCCGCGGAATGGACATGTTCCATTTTGGTTACAAATTCATTAACAAGGTTAATTTTTATAATCTTTAAAATTATTCACATCTATATAAGTTTATACGGAAAGAACGATTTTGCTGAAATATCTAAAAATTTAGCTTGATACAAAATAATGGAAAAATCCTATTTGCCTATAGTATTATTTGCCTACATCTTTTGCCGACAGTTTGTTTGCGCACTAAAATTATTGTCTACAGTTTGATTGTCTACATATACTTTTTTTGCATACATAAATAAAAATTTCAGAAATAAGTCTCTGTACATATTATTTATTGCAAAGAATATTACTAAGGCCTTGGGCTAAGGTTTACAATGTTCATACGGAATATTAGAGATCCTGATTCGACTCCTGGCCTAGGTAATATTTTTCGTAATAATTTCACAGGTTTTAAAATATATATAATTAAAAATGGAAAGATTATTAATATTTCAGATGAATTGTCTTAATAAGTCCGATAGTAACAAAGTGTAATCATATTTTTTAGATAAATTCATTTAAAGAACATATATATTTATTAGTTTAACATCTCTTGACCATTAAGTAGTATTTTTCGTATTTAAGAAAAATAATTCTGTTAAACATTAAAATAATTATGTAAAAAATTTCGGCATAATGAAAACAGCAGTAAAAAAATTTGTTATTCTAGCAAACAGCTTCAGCGTTCTACATAATTATCTGATAGTTCAAAAATTATTTTTAAATTAGTAGGAGAAACTTGTGTGTTGACATAAGAGACAAATAGCGTTCCATTTATGTATTTATGATAAAGGAAACAATGGAAAAGTATTGCAAAATATTTTTTTACAATATAAATGTTTCTCTCTAAGTTTTATTTAAATCAAACAAGTATTACAAATGATTAAAATTGGATGGGGTGTGTTGGCTCATATCGTAAGAAAAGATTAGGTTAACTCGCACGTGTGAACATTTAATTACAATTTAATTACAATTTAACACTAACCAAACGCTTTATATTTACAATGTTTTTATATTAACATGAGGTAGAATTAAAATAATTTACATTTTTCTGTAACAATATTTAATTTACTATTTGATCACAAAATAATTTTGGAAGATACAATTTTTATTAAAAAGTACATATCTATTATCTAATTTTTATTTCTATTATTTTCCTATTATATTTTTGTTAGTTTAATATAATTTATTTTAGAGGCAATTTATACTGTGATATGTATCAATTTATCCCACATATTGGGGCAAATTAACTAGGCAGGGTACGTCACTAAAATCTGGACAAATCGAACAATTTCTTTAAACAAAATATTTTTGAAAAATTAAATATTATAAAAAATCCTTTTACATGGCACTTGGGGGATCCCTGTAGAACACATTATTCAATATATCGTCCATTAGCTTTAATGACGGCCTTTATTCTCGTTCGCATGCTGTAATGTAGCGTCCATGCTGATAAATGCTGCCTCAATAACGGTCCTTAATGACCGAAACATTGGAATGCTGATACTTGTTTGTGATTTAATTTATTTTATGCTCCATACATAGTAGTCCAAAGGATTTAAATCTGGGTTGTTGGGAGGTCAGAATGAGAGCAACTCAGCTTGTCCTGACAACTTCAGGGCGCATCTGTCGTATTTTTAACGATTTGTAACGATTTGTAACGAAGATCCTCCTCGGTAATTCGATATTTGTTGACTCGCTTATACCAACAATCGATGCTAATTTTTGCAACGATTGCCCTGGGCAATCGTCGTCTGAAATCAGCGTTTGAGCCCTTTCAACGATTGCAGGAGTCCTCGCGATGCGTTCTTTCGAGTGACTCTTCCTCGCTGGCATACAATCTTCGTTGGACTGTTCTAAAGCCGTATATTTTGCCACAACGTCATAAATGATTGATCTCGGATATCCAAAGAACCGAATTATTTCTGTTGCTGAAGTTCAGTGGGAAGGTCTTCGACTTTTCGATTATATTCCGCACTTGATTTCAACATCGTGGCCATTTTGAGAATATGACTGTTTAGTAGAAGCATCAGGCTTTCTCGGACGCCAACAATAACCTTTGATGGAGGTCACAATATAGCGAAAAATTTAAATTGAAATTTGTCCGGATTTTGATGACACAATGCAGCATGTTCGTATTTCATTTATTGCAAAGAAATTATACAGTGTATAGAACCATTACTGGTATGAAAATGTAGAGAAAAGTTCTATTTAACATATTGATATATTTTAATCATAATAATTAATTGTTTAAAAAAATCTAATGTCAAAATTGTGAAAACTGCCAACGAGATCCGGTCTCTCCTATCTTTAAGTTAAATTTTTTAATATTTTAGCAAAATCGTTCTTTCCGTGTAACAATAATTTATAATTTATATAATCAATGAATGAGAAAAATTATAGTAATGAGTAAAGTATTTATAATTTGTATAATTGTGCTTTTTCCTTCTAGTTCTTTATGTGGGTACTTAGCGTTATTGTTTTTATATTACAAATGGATACTTCTCCTATGTCCCAATTACTAAAGTTTAACGGAATTAATGGAACATGTTTGGAAAGAAATTTTAATTTTTCACATTTTGAAATGAAACATGTATAGAAAGGAAATATATGATTATAATATCTTTCATATTGTTAATTTATTATTAATGAATATAATTAATATAGAAATAAATTTTATGTAAAAAATTGTTAACTAAATATTTATTTAGTTTATTCATATATATCACCTAAATACTGTTATTCATTTCAATTTATTTACATATTTTTTATGAATGAATATGACATTAGCAAAAAAATATCTTCAATCGGATTGTATACTGTGTTTCTTATAGATTTATATGTTGGAAACGTTGCTGTAAGCCAAGAAATTCCAGTCAAGTTTTCAAACTAACTAAGATTTATTGCTTAAAAAATAGTTTTTATATATTTAATATATTTTGTAAAGATTAACATTATCTTGAAATTCTGATTAAAACCCAGGTAACAACTATAATAACTGCTGTTAATTTGCGGTCCATTGGACATGAAAATGATATTAAAAATTGCCATTTTAATATTAGAATGACGGCAAATAATGTCAGCTTATTACTTGAGAGGCAATGAATGTGTTGTTTATCTCTTATAAAATCTCTTTTATAAATCTTTTATACATTTTACGTTTTAGTCATATTGTGAAGGATTAAAGCATGATTTTCCTAAGATAACACGTTTTCAGCTTAATGTTAAAATTATATACAATTTTTAATTTTTGGCCTATTATAGTCAGCTTTTTTTTTGGCTTTTGGCTTTTTAGCAATTTTCCCGCAATTTAAAAAAATAAAGTTTGAATATTTTTTGATCACAATAGTAGATCAAATAACTTTTTTAAATATGATTTTTTTTTAGGTATTCAAAGTAATTAAAATGAGACATCCTGTTATATGTATATGCGTATATATTGTATATGTGTATATATTGTATATGCAAGATGATTCAAAATAACTTTTCGTCCTTAAAGAGACATATTTGACGACTTTCCCTTTGGCAAAAATTTGTCCGAAGCTTAGTTTTAGGAGGAAGGCTCTCACTGCATCGCAGCTGTAATCACATGATGGTGAATGCGTTTCTACGACATTAGGTTTAATTTATTAAAATGGCTCGAAACGGAATCGAAACATTCTATAAAAACTTTTCACGTTATTCTGTATGTTTTCCGCAATTTATTTTCAGCGCTGACTTCTAACGCCTAATATATTTTTTATACATAATTATATATGAAACATTTTTCTCTTGGGGCTGCATAATAAATATATAAGAAATGTGCAAAGTGCAATTCAAAAGAAAGTGCAAATACTTCGTACGAATCAATTATCTCAATTGTGCTATTTAATTATTTAAACATTTGCAATATAATTAGATACATTCCATTGTAGTAATGAACGTAACATTTGCAGAATATCAGTTTTGCAACTTGGAAACTTTAATAGTTAGCACATGAAATTGCGAGAGTCACCGTCATGAGGAATAGTATAGAAAAAGCATTAAGTCCTGTTTTCTTAATTACTTTTTTTTTGGGTCTTGGGGTTCTTAAATATCCTTCCGACCAATTAAAGTATCGCTTGAGTCTTTTCTATATAATTACTCTGTGGAGTGTTTATACTTACGCGTTATATTATATAATAGATCAATTTTCAATAAAAATTCTATTTCAAGATTTACGAAATTTCTTTGTGATAATAATAAATTTGCTTGTGACACTGATATCCATAATCATCTCAATCTGCAAACACGAGGTATATATTTTATTTGTAAACATTATTGTTTCAAATACTAGTGTAACATCTAAAATAGAACAAATAATAATGTCCAATATCATCGCGAGAATATCACTTTCTAACAAATAAATGTTATTATTCTAGAAATGTGATAAAGTAAAGCCATAATTATGTTATTTAATTATATTTTATATATTAATGTTTACTTGAAGAATCTAAAGCTTATGAACAGTAAAATGTTATTTAAATGTTTTTATAATAATAAGCTAACGTAATTTATATTTTAATACAATTTTTATGTCGTGCTTATCTCAGAATATGCGTATATACAAAGAGTAAATTTGCTTTTGTATAGAGCAAACCAAAATTTTGATATTGGTCTGCAGCAGACCCATATCAAAATTTTTTTCCAAAGAAAAAAGAAAGAAAGATGTTTATGCGTTGATTTTACTCTTTATTCATCAATCTTTAGAAATTAATATCTTGTTTACTATTATGAAAATTGCAAAATGGTAGAGAACTTTTCAACTTAATTTAGTTTGCTCTATCTATATACGAGCGCTTTGTCAAAACTTATTCTGTATATAAAATATTTTTTCCGGGAATTTGTCGTATAAAATTGGTATTTATTCAAATGTCATTCTTTCAATATTTTGTTTTCATTTCTTAATTAAGTAATAAAAAATTTTTTAGCATTATAACTTATGCAATTTCCTTAAATTCCTTCAATATTGAATCTCAAAGATGCAAAATAAAGAAAAAGTTTAAAAATATTAATTTGAATTGAAGTTAGAACCTAGCAAATTTACAATGGTCCTTCCATACATATGGTATGTGTTCGAAATTTTTCTGAAAGTGTGTTCTAGAGTTAAAAGTATCACGTATATATCTTATTTATATTTATTAATAAGAAGAGATCTCGCAGGTTTAAAAATTCTATTATTTTTAGAAATATCGAGAATATATACAAAAGTTTAATCAGATAGATGATACATTGGAAGAACTCGGAATATCAAAAGAATATTGTAAAATGCAAAATTTCACAAGACTGATTTTGATTGTGTGGTCTGTGTTAAGTTGCATGGCATGGGCTTATACTTTCTTAGTATACTTAACAGAATACAATGACATAAAAGTCATACTTGTTCCTTGTGTTTTGAGTTATTCTTTATACATTAACACTATCACAGATATAACGTTTGCGCTACTTTTAAGGTAAATCTTATTGCAATACAATCATATTATTTTATAGTGCATAATAAGGCTAATTTGAATTTTTAGCGTTTCTATGCATAAAATTTGTAATACCTTTATATTTCTACAAAATTGTAAAATTTTTAGCAGAAAAAATTTTTTAAATTTTTACTTCGTTATATGTGTATGTAAGAATTTAATTATGTTTTTTCTAAATATTCTTTTAAATTCCAGACATATCGGTACTAGATTGGATAAAATAAATAATCATATTATAAAAATATCAGAAATGGAGGACTATGAATTAAGATGCAAATCGAAAAAGATTCTTATTGTTAATAGCCACAATGTTCGTGGTGCTAAGAATCACAAATGTTTATTAAGGATCGTAATGTAAATTATTATTAATTTTCTTATTTATAATTTTCTTATTTATAGTATAAAGATAAATAAAAATAAATATTTTATAAAATAAAAATATTGTATAATAAAAAAAAT
>NW_017259279.1:1402348-1413390 GCF_001594045.1 Atta colombica | reverse complement strand
ATATCGAAACAATATAAAACATTTTGAAGAGGTACAATATACACTATCAGTCTTCAGTAACTGTCTCCTACAATGTATTCTAGAAATAAAAGATTAATATAAGTATATTATTAAAAATATAAGTATATTTTTAATAAGTATGTTTATATATTAAGATGTATTCTTTTTAGATACCTCCATTTGGAACTTTGCCGAACAGCTCGCGATATAAATGGCTACTTCGGAATACAAATTACTCTGCAGATGATGTCTTATTTCATTATTTTAATTGAAATGTTTCATTTTCAATACTACATGATATTGCATTGGAAATTAATATACAAAAATAATGAAGCACTAAAAATAATGATTGCTAACTACTGGTGGTTTATTTTCTATTTAATTAAGCTCATATCATTGAATTATGTGTGCGAAAGTATTAGTATTAAGGTAAATATTTTCAGTAATAATTCAGAATTGTAAAATATTAAAATAGATCAAGTTATGCTTATAATGAAAAATGCATAATATAAATAATATAAATAAATAATATAACTGTAAATTTTCTTATAAGATAAATAATTGTATATGATAAAACTTTCATAGAAAGATAAATTTTATTTTTATAAAATAAAAAATTAAACATTTCTTTTTTATGTAAAAATATTAATTTATTAAAGTAATGGTAATTAGACCAATTTAATCGATAATAAGACTTTTTTACGAAATTTTTGTATTTTTTTATGGTAATCTTGATAGAAATCTTTGAGAAACTCCAATATAATCTACTGGATATGGGAGACATCCAAAAATATGGATATAACATAATCTACTTATTTTAAATAAGGTATTTATACAAGCACAAATTAAAAAATCTCGCACCAATGACCTCGACCTATACATATGTTGTCAAGATTATGATTTTGAATAATCTTCAACACATATTAACCGTTATTCATTAAACAATTATTAACAAAAAAAATATTAAAAAATAACATCTTATTTCTGTTATATACAATGTTAAAAACTATCCCAAATCCTTTCCCTCCTTGTGTAATAATTTTTCAGGCGAAACAGGAGTCCGTCTTTATTCCAACATTCCACGCAAAGTATCAGCGTTTTTTCTTGAGATATACTGGGCGCAGCCTCGCATCAGTAAGCGCTACATTCAACTGCACTACCATGGTGTACATTACATTATTATTAAACCCTGTTCCCGCTTGAGTTCCATTTTCAAATTTTAAATATCATTGGCTCTACATTGGCTCTACATTTTTGACACAGTGTAGCAAAATCCTACTTCCTGTATAAAATTTGCATTACACCATAGCCACAGAAATACGGTACATCGAATGAGTTCGTTTATCACAACCAGTATCACATACCACACCTCCTGCATAGGGGCATATGACTTTTCATGTAAAAGTAGGTTTATCTTACACTCTCCCCTCTTTCCATGCCTGAAATGTTCGACGCGAAGCGAAGAAATATCCCATTCCTCTTTCTTACAGAGTTAATGACTTTCTATTGGAATAATTTCGTGGATGAACCTTGTTTCGCATGATAAGTTGGCGATATTCCCAGATAGAAAGTATGGGATGGACTTCGCTTTGCCTGAAAAGTTGGATTAGCCTCCTTAGCAGGGAGGCTAATATCTTTATATATGTGCGGTAAACATTACTTAGCGTGAAAAGTATAGAAGATCATTCAAGGCATACCTTGACAACATATATCGAAAGTTAAGATTATCGAAACGGAGTCCCCTAAATTAAATTTTTTTAAATTATTTAAAATATGTCATATTTAAAAATAGCTTACATTTTTTTTCTCCTCCGATTGATTATCACTATCAAAATAACAATAAGATTTCTATTACATAATAAATATTATCTAGATTATCATAAAAAGCACAATTCTGAAAAGATCTTATTGTCAATAATAACTTCCAAAGTAATTATAAATGTAAAATAACATAATCAATCATTTCAGGCGCAAGAAACTAAGGAAGTTATTCATAAACTAACAAATTTTAATTCTTTTGCCGAATTAGGTGAAGAGGTAAAATACATTTTTTATACAAATACTCTTCTAAATAATCTTTATATTTAAGTAAAAATTATATATCATGTAACTCAGATTTATCAGTTTGCTTTGCAAACATCACTGCAACCGTTGAAGTTTAGTGGATTGGGTCTATTTTATTTCGGCTACGATTTTATTCATAAGGTTAATCTTTGACGTCATTAATATTTTTATATAGAAATTTAGTATGTTGCAAAACTCTTTCAACAGTAATATTTTTTATATTTTTTTTTTTTAGTTCTTCGTATGGATGATCACTGCTGTTATTTTTATGGCGCAAATGGATTTTTCTCCTTTATGGATGCTCCGAATGTAAAACATAAATAATATAACATATGACAAATAATATGTGGCATATATAATTGAAAATTGAAAATTGCTTGTCATTCTAATTATATATAAATTGTTTGATAAAGACCGACAATAAGATTTCTGAGATCATTTTGAGATGAAAATCATAAAAATTTTTGAATGAATGAGCACTTAAAGTTATTGAATCATTTACCATTTGAAATTTGCGTGCTTTGGTGCGGTTGGATTTTCCGTTATATTACATCACACCGCACGAATTTTAGGCAGTATAATTCGATAATTTTAAGCGCTTATAATTCAAAAACTATTAAAGCTACAACACTTTGTAGAATTTTTTGTAGAACATTTATTAGAATTTTTGTCTTAGAATGATCTTAAAAATTTACCCTCAAGCGTTGTTATGATTTTTCTTAAATTGAACATTGTATATATGATTCACGAATTTGTTATCTTAATTTATATCGTTTGTATAGCTGTATATACTTTACATTTAAATTGAACTTTTTTAAATATTTATAGATATTACTTTCTTAATTAATTAATTATATAACATGTAAATATAATTTTTTTTATTTAAAATGTTAATCAACATTATTATTCTCATAGAACATGTCAATTCAAAAATTAATTTTTCGGATATTACAAATATACATTATATCGTTATTCAATTTAACTTTATTTTTCATATAATTCTGATAAAAATTTTAATACGGAACTATATAATATATACTATATAATATAATTATATAATGTATAATATATATATATATATAATTATATATAAATATTTTAATTGAGTTGGAAATATTTGTAGTAATATTTTATTATTATCGTTGACCATCATAAATAGTATAAATGTTAATGTGTTGAATAAATTATTCTACTGCCTCGGTAAACTAGCTGCACATCAGCCAAATGAATCCAATAGATATACGACATCAGTTTTCAATAGGAATAATAATGACGAGTGAATTCCATAGAACTATCTATACATTCTTTGTTTTGGATTTGTTACGTTTTTGGTCTAGGCGTCTATACACGAAAAATTATTTGAGTATTTTATAAATACTAACTATTGAATCCCAAGTTGAGAATCATGAATTATACAAAAGGCGCATTCATCACGATTACATGATGATATTTGATTAGATCAACTCATTACAATGTCGGTAAATCATTAAACGATGTTGTAATATGCTGATATAATCAAATGTTATCTCATATTAATTATGAAATACGTTTATAAATATGCTTTTTGTACATTGCACGGTTCTGAGCTTGGCATCCAATAGTTAGTATTTGAAACTGCAACAGTTACGATCATGGTTGATACAATATAAAAAGGTCTTAGACCTTTAACTTTAGTTGCTTTTGTCCTTGGTTTCGAAAATTTCAGATATCCTCTCAATTATTGGAGATTTCGCTTGAGTATCTTTTATACAATAATTGTGTAGAGTTTCTGTGCCTTTACGTTTCATTTTATGATGTACACATTTTCACCAAGTCGTATTTAATAACCATACGGCTTTTTTTTCGGTAAATATGAATATTTTTGTGATGATAATACTTGTGAGCATCATCGTTCGCAAACACCAGGTATATTTTTTACTTATAAATATTAAATCATTTTACTTCTAATCTAGCATAAAGATAATGCACATTAATATTACTTGTCATTTTGGAATTACTTTTATTTTTATTTATTTAGAAAAGTCAAATTTAATTAAAATTTGAACTAAATACAAATCTAATTTTACAAATCTAATTCACATTGCATAAAGCACATAAAATTGTGTTCCTTGAAATGAATTTTATTTTGAAACATTAGTTTTTCAAGAAGTTTTACAAAATTTTAATTAAGAAATACTATATTTAATCTAATTTGCGTTAGATAATATAAAGATTTTAACAAGATTCTCGTCAAACAATGATACGTAATTGATGTGAGAATAAGTCTAATTAAATAAGAGAATTTCTATATTCTGTATTAAAGCGGATTTTGCTTAATCATTTCACTGTGTGAATTTATATACATACATATTTTATTCCGCAAACTGCGCGCTGAAATCTTTTTCAATCTTGAAACACATTCATGAGCAGAATCAGAGCAGTAATATTATTTATTAAATTGACAAACAATAAGATAATTTCGGAGTTAATAAGAATCTTTTTTTCTTTTCATCGTTCTATATTAGTATCATATTGTTTGAAATATGACGCTGACTTATTAGTTATTGGTTATTGCGACAAATATTGTCGAAGTCTCAGTGATATGATGCCCGTCTTAGAATGTCGGAAATTTCAAGTTTAAATCCTAGCTGAGACAATATTTATGCAATCAAATTATTCAGATTTACAATTTTTATTATAATATCTGTAAATTATTAATATTCTTATAAAAAATGTTTATTAATATAAAAAATTATTACACGTAAATTGTATGTCAATTTAATAGCGATTATGTTATTATTCTGGTCAATGAATCGTCAAAAAACAAAAAAAAATTTTGGTGCATTTTGCGAAATAATATACATAAATAAATTTACATAGAAATATTTAAGAACTAAGGTCCGTTTTGACCAAATATGAAAATTCTCTTATTTAATTGAATTTGAACTTGCCAAAGTTATTACTTTATTGTTATAATAACATTAATGTTACGTACACACGTGTTCTTTGTATACATATACTTTTAAGAATAATATTATTAATACTCTTGTTCATGGTATTTTCAGAAAATCCATATACCATGTATAAAAAAGCTTGGTCTCGTGGACTGGAAAAACTTGGAACACCTAAAGAATACCATACAATTCAAAACTTGATAAAGTCGATGTTAATCATATATTTTATAGTGATTCTTATATTATTTGTTGCCGATTCTATTTTGAATATAGAAAAGCATCACACTATATATAAAAGCTATGATTATTGGTCTTTTTCTGAGATATTCTTTTTATTCTCTTGGAGATATAATGTTTGTTCTAAGGTTTGTAAATTATATTTGATAAAAAGCTATTGTTTGATTAAAATTGCTTAATAATAAACACTATTAATTTTGAAGCTTTTATGAATACTTTTAATACAGCAGCTATGTGTTTCCCTATGGATTTCTTCCCGTATCCAGATCCATTATTAGAATATCAACATTTCATGAGCAGTACATGCTCATGCTTTTAGCTTTGGTTAAACTTAATGATAACCCCTCTAAAATGCATAGCTTCTGAATAAACAATATTATTGAATGTGTTTAAATCTGGCTAAATAAAATCTACAAATATTTTTTAATTTTTTTAGATTTTAATTAAAGCTAGATTTAACCGAATTTAAAAGCGTATTATATTAAATTTGTGTATATTGAAATTAATTAAATTATTTCGTATTGATATTGTACATTTGTTATCAATCATTTCTTAATTTATAAAAATAAATAATTTTCCGATCAATTACATAAATTCATGAGTTTGTGATTATTATATAAATTTATAAAATTGTAATTGTAAGTAAAAAAAGATTTCCAGAAATATTTTTTACTTTATTGCGTGCGGAAAAATAATATTAACAACAATTTATTTTAAATATTTTTTAATAAAAAATCATAGATATATTGGTACCAGATTGGATAAAATAAATGGCTATATTGAACAATTATCAGAAGGGTGTGGGCTGAGATACAAATGGAAAAAGTCTTTCATTATTCGCCATTATGTTCGTAGTGCAGAGAATCACAAACATATATTATGGACCGTAATGTAAATAGATAGATATTAAAATGACACAAAAATATTGAAAAATAATATTTCATAAAAAAAAACAAGTTATTATATTGGCTAAACGTATCATTTAAATATCATCATTTTTCATATTTTATTCAATGTGAAATGTCACACACGGCATTAATTTAATGGCAATTTTGAATTTATCTATAATAATCTTATAATATTAAATTTGTCGGTTATAATTTACGTAATGTACAAATAATCATTTATCATTTTATGTTATTCTATAATGAAATTTTTCTTTTATTAAAGTCCGCTCTCGAAACCAATTTATGTAGAAATAAAAGAGAAAGAGTATTTAATTAAAAAAATTTAAATTCTTTTATAGAAATTTATTGTTGAAAGAGTTTAATTATCACATCATATTTGTAACAAAATTTGAATATTATACGTACATTATACGTACATTATACATATCCACATATTACGAGATATTTTGGTAGTAATATTTAAAGTAAAATTTGCTATTATTTATACGATATTATTCAGTATAATTAAATAAACGATATAATTAAATAAACAGTTTTGTAACTAACTCTGCTAATGCAAATTAGTCCACTTATAATTTTTCTTAATTTTTATATACCTAGAATTAGAATCACAATAGTTAACGATTTATTTCAAATCAAAATTTTCGCAAATTTTTCACTTTCATATAGAATATAGAGAATAGTAATATAGAATGTATATACAGAATAGAAGCAGATAATTTTGTAATAGATATATTTATTAAATAATATCGTTCTAGACACCTTCATTCGGAACTCTGTCGAATAGCTCGTGATATGAACGATCTATTCGGGAAACAATTAACATTGCAGACGATATCTTTCTACTTCATCATTTTGATCACAACATTTTTTGTTCAATACCATATGATACTGTGTTTAACACATATATATGCAAACAATTCAGTTATATTGAAACTTATTCTTTCCAACGATATGTGGTGCATGATATTTTTAATAAAATTTACATCACTGAAATCACATTTGCGAATGTGTTAGTGCTAAAGTAAGCTGATTTTTCATATTATAAAAATATGTGTTCCTACAAGAAGTTATAATATTAATCTCTCTCTCTCTTTCTCTCTCTCTCTCTCTCTCTCTCTCTCTCTCCTCTTCAAGAGAATATTAAAACTTCTTTAGCAAATATGAATTAAAACTAATAAAAGAAATACATATTGAAAAAATGTTTTCTTTAGTTTCAGAATAAAAGATTAAGTAATCTTATTCTTTTATAAAAATTGTAAGATTGTTTAATCATATAGCTGTCTGTGATTATTGAAAGTGTGTTATACAATTATTATAAATGTCAAACTCATAAATAACATAATTAAATTTACCATTTCAGGCGCAAAAGATAAAAAAGACTTGACACATAAATTAACAGATCTCATACGTTTTACGGAAATGAATAGAGAAGTAAAATAATTTTTCTAATACTTTTCCTAAGTATATATGATTTTTAAGAAATTCCAGTCAAGTTTTCAAACTAACTAAGATTTAATGCTTAAAAAATAGTTTTTATATATTTAATATATTTTGTAAAGATTAACATTATCTTGAAATTCTGATTAAAACTCAGGTAACAACTATAATAACTGCTGTTAATTTGCGGTCCATTGGACATGAAAATGATATTAAAAATTGCCATTTTAATATTAGAATGACGGCAAATAATGTCAGCTTATTACTTGAGAGACAATGAATGTGTTGTTTATCTCTTATAAAATCTCTTTTATAAATCTTTTATACATTTTACGTTTTAGTCATATTGTGAAGGATTAAAGCATGATTTTCCTAAGATAACACTTTTTCAGCTTAATGTTAAAATTATATACAATTTTTAATTTTTGGCCTATTATAGTCAGCTTTTTTTTTGGCTTTTGGCTTTTTAGCAATTTTCCCGCAATTTAAAAAAATAAAGTTTGAATATTTTTTGATCACAGTAGTAGATCAAATAACTTTTTTAAATATGATTTTTTTTTAAGTATTCAAAGTAATTAAAATGAGACATCCTGTTATATGTATATGCGTATATATTGTATATGTGTATATATTGTATATGCAAGATGATTCAAAATAACTTTTCGTCCTTAAAGAGACATATTTGACGACTTTCCCTTTGGCAAACATTTGTCCGAAGCTTAGTTTTAGAAGGGAGGCTCTCACTGCATCGCAGCTGTAACCACGTGATGGTGAATGCGTTTCCACGACATTAGGTTTAATTTATTCAAATGCTCGAAACGGAAACGTTCTATAAAAACTTTTCACGTTATTCTGTATGTTTTACGCAATTTATTTCCAGCGCTGACTTCTAATATATTTTTTATACATAATTATACATGAAACATTTTTTCTTAGGGCTGCATAATAAATATACAAGAAATGTGCAAAATGCAATTCAAAAGAAAGTGCAAATACTTCGTACGAATCAATTATTTCAATTGTGCTATTTAATTATTTAAAGACATTTGCGATATAATTAGATACATTCCATTGTAATAATGAACGTAACGTTTGCAGAATATTAGTTTTGCAACTTAGAAATTTTAACAGTTAGCACATGAAATTGCGAGAGTCATGATGAATAGTATAGAAAAAGCATTAAGTCCTGTTTTCTTAATTACTTTTTTTTTGGGTCTTGGAGTTCTCAAATATCCTTCCGACCAATTAAAGTATCGCTTGAGTCTTTTCTATATATTTACTCTGTGGAGTGTTTATACTTACACGTTATATTATATAATAGATCAATTTTCAATAAAAATTCTATTTAATAGTTTAATAAATTTCTTTGTGATAATAGTAAATTTGCTTGTGACACTGATATCCATAATCATCTCTATCCGCAAACAGGAGGTATACATTTTATTTGTAAACGTTATTGTTTTAAATATTAGTGTAACATCTAAAATAGTACAAATAATGTCCAATATCATCTCGAGAATATCACTTTCTAATATGAAACAAATAAAATTATTTATTTAGAAATGTGATAAAGTAAGCCATAATTATATTATTGAATTATATTTTATACATTAATGTTTACTTGTAGAATTTAAAGCTTATGAACAGTAAAATTTTATTTAAATGTTTTTATATTAATATAAGCCATTATAAGCTAACGTAATTTATAATTAATAAATTTTTTATTAAAATATACGTCGTGCTTGTCTCAAAACATTCGTATATACAAAGAGCAAACCAAAATTTGCTCTTGTATAGAGCAAATCAAAATTTTGATATTAGTCTGCAGTAGACTGCAGTATCAAAATTTTTTTTCCAAAGAAAAAAGAAAGAAACATTTATGCGTTGATTTTATTCTACTTATTCATCAATCTTTAAAAATTAATATCTTGTTTACTATTATGGAAATTGCAAAATGATAGAGGACTTTTAATTTAATCTGCTCTATTTATATACGAGCGCTTTGTCAAAACTTATTCTGTATATAAAATATTTTTTCCGGGAATTTGTCGTATAAAATTGGAATTTATTCAAATGTCATTCTTTCAATATTTTGTTTTCATTTCTTAATTAAGTAATAAAAAACTTTTTAGAATTATAACTTATGCAATTTCCTTAAATTCCTTGAATATTGAATCTCAACGCTACAAAATAAAGAAAAAGTTTAAAAATATTAATTTAAATTGAAGTTACAACCTATCAAATTTACAATGGGCCTTCCATATATATGGTGTGTGTTTTCGAAATTTTTCGGAAAGTGTGTTCTAGAATAAAAGTATCACGTATATATCTTATTTATATTTATTAATAAGAAGAGATCTCGCAGTTTTAAAAATTCTATTATTTTTAGAAATATCGAGAATATGTACAAAAGTTTAATCAGGTGGATGATACATTGGAAAAACTGGGAATATCAAAAGAATATTGTAAAATGCAAAATTTCACAAGATTGATTTTGATTGTGTGGTCTGTGTTTAGTTGCATGACATGGGCTTATAATTTCTTAGTATTCTTAACAGAATTCAATAATATAAAAGTCGTACTTATTCCTTGTGTTTTGAGCTATTCTTTATACATTAACACTATCATAGATATAACGTTTGCGCTACTTTTAAGGTAAATCTTATTGCAATACAATCATATTATTTTATAGTGCATAGTGTTAAAACTAATTTGAATTTTTAGCGCCTCAAAATAAATATATGTTGTATTAAAGTATAATAAAATAATAGACAAAATGACATATGGAAGTCAAACGGTCAAACGGTTATTTAATTCTCAGCATTTCATGTGGTCCTTTCACACGGCCAAACAATCATGTAATGTTATCACGATGCGATAATCATAATTGATAGTAATTTATTATTATACTTCATTATTGACTGTTTCTTACCTAATTATTAGATGATCTAAAAGAAGGCTCAAAATAGATGTCGAAACATGAAAATTGATTCTTTGCGTTATGATTATATTAAATGTCATTTTGTATTATTTAACATTCAGAAAGTTTTTCATTTGCGTAATAATTACCGCACTTGATTCCTATATGCTATTTTAACTATGATTTTGTTATATGATAAGGAGAGTCGTTCGCTTGTATTAAAATTAAAATATAATGTAACAAAATAAGTTTAACTACTTTATATTAACTCTGTTCTATAAACACGTATTAATCTACTATTATATATTATATTAAATTCGAATTATTTACGTTAATACGTATGCATAAACTCAGAAATTGTAATACCTTCATATTTCTACAAAATTGTAAAATTTTAAGCAGAAAAAATTTTTTAAATTTTTACTTTGTTATATAAGAATTTAATTACGTTTTTTCTAAATATTTTTTTAAATTCCAGACATATCGGTACTAGACTGGATAAAATAAATAATCATATTGTACAAATATCAGAAATGGAGA
>NW_017259279.1:1400651-1402248 GCF_001594045.1 Atta colombica | reverse complement strand
AATAGAAATATAATAAAAAAAAATAATTTAAAATATAGATAAATAAGAAGAATCATTAATTGACACCTAATAATTAATTAATTAATTAACACCTATTTTTAATATTTTATTGAGAAAAAGATTAAAGTATTTAATAATTAATAATAATTAATAATAAAAAGATAAGGATGTTGGAAAATTGGTTTTTGAATTTATTTTTGAAATTGATATTTGTAAACATATCAATTATTAGTTTCACTATTATCAAATTATCAGTCTTGCATGTTTTGTAATGGTATGATTTTTAAAACTTGATAACTTTTATAAAAATACTTAATATATTGGATTGTCCGGAAAATTCGTGTCGATTGAAGGAAAATTGAAACGCAGAAGATTTAAATTTTAGTATTTACATTTAAATTATATAGGTACCATGCTGTTCTATAAACTTTCTCCATCTTTCAAGCAACTTGAAATTGCGTCCTTCCAGAATCTCTCAGGTTTCAGCGAAAAACTTTTCTAAGTGATTTTTTACCTCGACCAAAGAGTTGAAGCTTTTTCCATTAAGGAAATTTTGTAATGATCGAAATAGACGGAAATCAGAGGTGAGGTCTGATGAATATGGTGGATGGGGTAGAACATCCCAACCGAGCTCAACTTTTGTCGAGTTATCAAAGATACATGAGGCCGCTCATTGTCCTGATGAAACACGACGCCCTTCCGATTCGCTATTTCTGGACGTTGTTGTTCATTTGTTGTCTTCAATTCGTCTAATTAGGAATAATACTTCTCTGAATTTATTTCGTCTCGTTGTTTGGTAAAAGCTTATAATACAGGATTCCTTTCCAATCCCACCAGACATAGAGCATGATCTTCTTTGGATGAAGACCAGCTTTTGGCTAAAGGTGGTTCATTCCGCTTTCCCCCAAGATCTTTTTCATTCAACATTATTGTAAATGATCCATTTTTCATCCCCCGTCACTACTTGCTTCAAAAATGATGTCTCCTCGTTGCGTTTATAGAACGAGTCGCAAATGGAAATGCGATCCATTAGATTTTTCTCCGTTAAATCATGGGGAACCCATACATACATCAAAACGGTTTAGGAAGCCAAGCTTCACAAAATGCTCGTGGATGGTGGATTTTGACATATTCAACATTTCTGCTAATTTACGTGTATAGCGTGGATTATTCTCGATCAGTGTTTTAATCTGATCTTCATCTGTAGTGGAGGACCCGAGCGTTCTTGATCTTCAAGGTTGAAATCACCAGCTTTAAACCTAGCAAACCACTTCCGCAAAGTTCTTTCAGCTACAGCATCTTCGCCATAAACAGCGCATATCTTATTTGACGCTTGTGTGGCATTTTTGCCTTTCCGGTAAAAGAAAAGCATTAAATGCTTAAAATGCACTTTTTTCCATACTCAAAGGCGTATAAAATTGACAAAAATTAACGTATCGCAACCAAATTTTTTTTCAAGTATGTCTGTAGTACCGCCTTTTATGATATGTATGCATGTCATTTGTTTTCAATCGTTCTGACATATTCAGACCTGTCCTTACGTCACCTACTAAAAATCGGCACGAACTTTCTGAACAACTCAATATATATATATATA
>NW_017259279.1:1399913-1400320 GCF_001594045.1 Atta colombica | reverse complement strand
TTAATAAGTATGTTTATATATTAATATGTATTTCTTTTTAGACACCTCCATTTGGAACTTTGCCGAACAGCTCGCGATATAAATGGCTACTTCGGAATACAAATGACTTTGCAGATGATGTCTTATTTCATTATTTTAATTGGAATGTTTCATTTTCAATACTACATGATATTGCATTGGAAACTAATATACAAAAATAATGAAGTACTAAAAATAATGATTACTAACTACTGGTGGTTTATTTTCTATTTAATTAAGCTCATATTATTGAATTATATGTGCGAAAGTATTAGTACTAAGGTAAATATTTTCAGTAATAATTCAGAATTGTAAAATATTAAAATAGATCAAGTTATGCTTATAATGAAAAATGCATAATAAAAATAATATAAATAAATAATATAACT
>NW_017259279.1:1398310-1399887 GCF_001594045.1 Atta colombica | reverse complement strand
AAAGATAAATTTTATTTTTATAAAATAAAAAAATTAAACATTTCTTTTTTATGTAAAAATATTAATTTATTAAAGTAATGGTAATTAGACCAATTTATCGATAATAAGGCTTTTTCACGGAATTTTTGTATGGTAATCTTGATAGAAATCTTTGAGTAACTCCGATATAATAACATAATCTACTGGATTTGGGGGATGTCCAAAAATATAGATATAATCTTATTTTAAATAAGGTATTTATAAAAGTTCAAATTAGAAAACCTCGCACCAATGACCTCGACCTTTACATATGTTGTCAAGATTATGATTTTGAATAATCTTCAACATATTAGCCGTTATTCATTAAACAGTTACTAAAAAGAATAAAAAAAGATTACAAAATAATGTCTTATTTCTGCTATATACAATATTAAAAACTATCCCAAATCTTTTCCCTCCTTGTGTAATAATTTTTCAGGCGAAACGGGAATCCGTCTTTATTCCGACATTCCACGCAAAGTAACAGCGTTTTCTCTTGAGATGTACTGGGCACAGCCTCGCATCACATCAGTAAACGCTATACTACCATGGTATATATTACATTATTATTAAACCCTGTTCCCGCTTGAGTTCCATTTTCAAATGTTAAATATCATTGGCTCTACATTGGCTCTACATTTTTGAGACAGTGTAGCAAAATCCTACTTCGTGTATAAAATTTGCACTACACCGTAGCCACAGAAATACGGTACACCGAATGAGTTCGTTTATCACAATCAGTATCACATACCACCCTCCCGTACCACACCTCCTGCATAGAGGCATAGAGGCACTTTTCATGTAAAAGTAGGTTTATCTTACACTCTCTCCTCTTTCCATGCCTGAAATGTTCGACGCGAAGCGAAGACTATTCCATTCCTCTTTCTTACAGAGTTAATGACTTTCTATTGAAAAAATTTCGTGGATGAACCTTGTTTCGCATGATAAATTGGCGACATTCCTAAGCAGAAAGTACAGGATTTCGCTTTGCTTGAAAAGTTAGATTAGTCTCCTTAGCAGGGGTGGATGTGGGATGAATATTGCTTAGCATGAAAAGTATAAGAGATCATTCAAAGCCATACCTTGATAACATATGTCGAAGTTAAGATTATCGAAGCGGAGTCCCCTAAATTAAATTTTTTCAAATTATTTAAAATATGTCATATTTAAAAATAGGTTACATTTTTTTTCTCCTCCGATTGATTATCACTATCAAAATAACAACAAGATTTCTATTACATAATAAATATTATCTAGATTATCACAAAAAGCATAATTCTGAAAAGATCTTATTGTCAATAACTTCCAAAGTAATTATAAATGTAAAATAACATAATCAATCATTTCAGGCGCAAAAAACTAAGGAAGTTATTCATAAACTAACAAATTTTAATTCTTTTGCCGAATTAGGTGAAGAGGTAAAATACATTTTTTATACAAATACTCTTGGTTCTAAATAATCTTTATATTTAAGTAAAAATTATATATATCATGTAACTCAGATTTATCAGTTTGCTTTGCAAACATCACTGCAACCGTTGAAGTTTAGTGGATTGGGT
>NW_017259279.1:1393508-1398210 GCF_001594045.1 Atta colombica | reverse complement strand
TATATATATATATATTGGAAAACTTTTCCAACAGTAATATTTTTTACATATTTTCTTTTAGTTTTTCATGTGGATGATTACCGCTGTTATTTTCATGGCGCAAATGGATTTTATTCCTTTGTGGTCCTATCCTGAAATTTACCACCCAGTAATATAACACATTATAATAAGTAATCCTCCAGTGTTATATATTTTTAGAAATACATATGATAACTTCTGAGACCGATGTTTGTACTTATTTGTGAAGAAAGAAATAATAATGAAATAAATCTTCTATAAAAAGCTTTATATAATCAAAATTGTATAAAAATCAAATTTGATTTATTTTAGAATTTTATATAATGCTATAAATATATACTATTTTGTATAACTGTATAATGAATATATAAGAAATGTGCAAAATGCAATTCAAAAGAAAATGTAAATATTTCGTATACAAATCAACTATCTCAATTGTACTATTTAATTATTTAAAAACATTTGCAATATAAATAGATATAATCATTCCATTATAGTGATGACTGTAATGTTTGCAGAATATTAACTTTGCAACTTGGAGCTCTAACAGTTAGCATATAAAAGTATAAGAGCCACCATTATGATCGATAGTATAAAAGAAATGTTAAATCCTGTTTTCTTAATTACTTTTTTTTTGGGTCTTGGGATTTTCAAATATCCTTCAGACCAATTGAAGTATCGCTTGAGTCTTTTCTATATATTTACTGTGTGGAGTGTTTATATTTACGCGTTATATTATACAATAGACCAGTTTTCAATGAAAATTGTATTTAATAGTTTAATGAATTTCTTTGTGGTAATAGTAAATTTACTTGTGGCGCTGATATCCATAATCATCTCTATCTGCAAACACGAGGTATATATTTTATTTGTAAATGTTATTATTTTAAAACTAGTGTGATATTTAAAATAGAACAAATAATGTCTAATATCACCGCGAGAATATTACTTTCTAACATGAAAAAAATTAACTTTATTATTTATTAAGAAATTTAATGAAATAAAACCTTATATTGAATTATATGGTAATTATACGTGTTAGAAGCAAACTTACAGATTTCAATGATCTTGACGTACGTTGTCAAGGTCATGTCTCCTTCGACAGATTTTAATTATCATTATTCGTTTCAAGGTTATTAATAAATTTTTTTAAATGTCTGACTTCTGTATAACATTAAGAACTGCATCATACTTCTCTTTGTTTAGGAATGTTTTTATATTGAAAAACAGCATGTAAATTGTATGCATGGGGGCACGTACTGCCACACACTTTCTCGCGGTACAAGGACTACCCCACCTTTCCTCCTTCCTAAAAGTGAACTTTCCTTCGCATGGAAAGTCATACGCCCCTAGGCAAAAGAGGGAGGTGAGGTAAAACTCGCTTCACGTGGAAAGTTGTTACGTAGGAGAATGTATGGGATAATTTTTAATATTGTATGTGGCAGAAATAAAAATTATTTTTAAACTTTTTTTATTTATAATTCTTTAACCAATAATGACCGACGGCTAAATCCTTTTGGAAGTCACTTAGGATCATGATTTTGATAACATATATCAAATTCAAAATCATCGGAATAGACTCTCTTCAACATATTTACCTATTTTATTTTTGATATATTATAAAAACATTCTGTATTTTATGTAAGCATTATTCGAAAACATTAAAACACAGACTAATGTTACATCCGGATAAAATTCCCTCTTTCCTTATTATAAATATATGATTTATTTCTTATTTTTATCTTATCACTAGTTTAGTTAGTATTTCGTCTTAGTCTTGATAGTTTGTCCTTGTTTCATCTTTATTTCAAAACCGAAAATTCTTTTTCTCTTTTATAAGAAGGTACATTTAGTTCCTTTATTTAAATAATCAAATTAACAAATAGGTCACGTTATATACCTTTATGCGTCAGATTATCTACCCTAAAGAATGTCTAAGAATATCCCATGCTCTCTCTCAAAGAAGCCTTTTTATAAAATAATAATAAAAGCGTATATTAACATTATATTAGTAATAATGTATATTTTATTAGCGTTTAGAAATTAAATAATTAACAACAAAATAGAAATCTTCCTGAATGCGAGGACGAATACCTTTTTCTTCTTTTTTTCTTTTTTCAATAAAATTAAATCAATTTTAGATATATGATTCAAAATATAGTAATAGTAGTAGATTCGTCTCGCATAAGGATGTTAGTTAAGGAAGATCGAATTTTTATTATAAATTATTAAAACTCTCAACTATTATCTATTAAGATTAAATTTGTAGAGTGGGAAGTAGGGCTTACACGGAGCCTTGTTGCCTTATCTTAAGGAAACAAGTGAGTATAGATTCTACCAAATCTTAAGGAATATTGATTGGTCCTGAAAGGACATTCATTTCCAAAATATAAAAGGAGCTGCCGAAAGCAGAAACATGCATTCATTTCATTCAATTCATTCAATTCATTCGAAAAGCAGAAGTAGAAACTTATCCAGTATAGTCGGAAATTAGTTAGATCAAGGTGAGAATTATTCTCGCGCTTCAGAAATACACTCGTCTGTTTTTCTTTTCGCATTGTTCTATTTTTCTTATTAAACGAAAATACTGAATTGAATCGGCTGAAATCTAAATCTCTGCTCTTCGTTTCATTCAATTACATACATGTATACAAGTATGTATACATGAGTATCCGAGGGGCTGTTACGACTGTCGCTGCCAAGCGTGGTTCCCGTCTTATGGCAGTTCTTCGGAATTGATAATTCTTTAGTATTACCTCCATGCTTACTAAAGATCGACGAAGACAGCGAGAGAAGAGATTAAGATTTCAAATAAAATCAACTCTCATTTCAAATCATGATTCCTTATTTTCCTTATTTTCCTTATTTAAAAAAATTAGCACAGTTATTAAATCAAAACAAACCGGCAGATTCAATCCGCGAATGCGTACATTCTCGAGAAATTAGAGATCAATCTCACGTTTCCTAATTACAAGGATATTCCTAATTACAAGGAAAAACCGATCCACGTAGATTCTCCTAATAATAAGCTTCGTAATCTTTTTGGCACCGATTCAAGATTACCTTCCGAATAATTATCCAATATTTCCTAGTGAACATTCTTAACCATACAACTTGATCTCCGATAAACTGCTTAAATGCATTGACTCAAAACCAGAGAAAATTTCAACATTGACATAATACTAAATACAATTTTATATAGCATTTATGGTAATTATAAATAAATTTTTTTAATAAATGTTTTTTCCTTGGATTATAACTTCTTGTTAAATATTTTCATAGCATTTACAGTATGATAAATATTTCATAATATATATAATAAATATATATGATCTGTGCAAGACCACAAAATCATTTACAAAATTTAAAATTATTATTAAAAATAAATTTAAAAAATATTTTGTAAATATTTTATAAATATTGTGTGCTGTGTCTGGGTTCTATCCGTTAATTATTCACCTCAAAACATATTATAAATGTTTACAATGTGACTCAGCAATGTGTCAACAGCACACATGCAACAAATTATCTATTGTGCTCTATTAAAGAAGATACACACATAAGATTAATATTATATAAATTTCATGTTTTAATAATTATTGATGTACAATAAATGTGATACATTGATGAACATAATAATAAAAACTTCAATAATAATGTTGTTGTATATACATTTACCTGAAAAACACATTTGCAATGAAAGAAATAAATCTTAAATGTCTAAAGTGAATAATAAAAATACGCCACATTCATTTTGTTCAATAATGACGCACTTGAAAAATTTCAAATCGTCACATATTGAAAAATACTAAATGTTTCAATTTTCAACATGAGATATTTAAAGCTTCTTTTATTACAATAAACCTTCCAGACTAGTGTATGTTTTCGGAAAGTGTGTGTTCTAGGCTTAAAAGTATCATGTATATATCTTATTTATACTTATTTATACTTATTTATACTTATTAATGAGAAGATCTTGCAGTTTTACAAATTCTGCTTTTTTCAGAAATATCGAGAATATATACAAAAGTTTAATCAGATGGATGATACATTGGAAGAACTTGGAATATCAAAAAAATATTGTAGGATGCAAAATTTCACAAGACTGATTTTGATTGTGTGGTCTGTGTTAAGTTGCATGTCATGGACTTACGATTCTTTAATAATCTTAACAGAGTACAATGATATAAAAGCCATACTTATTTCTTATGTTTTGAATTATTTTATATACATTAACACCATCACAGATATAACGTTTATCTTACTTTTAAGGTTTGTAAATTTTATTGTAATACAATATTATTTCATAATGCATAAAAGTAATTTGTTTCATAAATAAATTAATCTGCTATTATATATTAAATTCAAATTACTCAGACTAATGTGACTATGAACTCGGAATATCTACAAATTGTGAAATTTTAAGCAGAAAAAAATGTTTCTATTCTTACTTTGTTGTATGCGTATATAAGAATTTAATTTTTTCTGAACATTTTTTAAATTCCAGACATATCAGTATTAGACTAAATAAAATAAATGATCATATTGCCAAAATATCAGAAATGGAGAACTATGAATTAAGATGCAAATGGAAAAAATTTCTTATTGTTAATAGCCATAATGCTAAGAATCGGAAGCTTGTGTTATGGATCGTAATGTAAATTATTATTATTTTCTTACTTAT
>NW_017259279.1:1386529-1393408 GCF_001594045.1 Atta colombica | reverse complement strand
TTAATACCTATTTTAATATTTTAATGAAAAAAAGATTAAGTATTTAATAATTAATACTAATTAATAATGAAAAAATAAAGTTATTGAAATAAAATTGTCTTCCGAGGCTATCAGTATGTCTTCAGTAAAATTTATTCTATAATGTTTCTTAAAAATAAAAGGTTAATAAATAGAAATGTATTATTAATAATTATCTTATTATTTCGTTTTTTTTTTAGACATCTTCATTCGGAACTTTGCCGAACAGCTCGCAACATAAATGGCTACTTTGGAATACAATTGACTTTGCAAATGATATCTTATTTCATTATTTTAATTGGAATGGTTCATTCTCAATACTATTCAATATTGCATTGGAAACAAATACACAAAAATAATATAGAACTAAAAATAATGATTGCTAACTACTCATGGTTTATCTTCTATTTAACTAAGCTCATATCATTGAATTATATATGCGAAAGTGTTAGTACTAAGGTAAATATTTTCAATAATGATTCAAAATTGTAAAATATTAAAATAGATCCGATCATACTTATATAATAAAATATTGCATAACATAATAAATAACATAACTATCAATTTTCCTAAAAGATAAATAATTGCAAATAATAAAACAAATTTTCATAGAAAAATAAATTTTAGATATAAACAAAGTTTTCTTTTATGTGAAAATGTAAATTTATTATTAAAAGTAATGGTAATTAGATCATTATCGATAATAAAACTTTTTCGGAATTTTTGTATTTTTTTATGTAATCTTGATAGAAATTTATGAATAATCGATATAATAACAATCTATTGGATCTCTCATCCAAAAATATAGATAAAATTTATTTATTTTAAATAAGTATTTCTAAAAGCTCAAATTAGGAGCACCAATGATCTTAATCTTTACATATGTTGTCAAGATTATGACCTTGCATAACCTCCAACACATATTAGCTGTTGCTCGTTAAACAATTATTAACAAAAAAGATAGAAAAATAATATCTTACGTGCTATATAATTAAAAATTATCCCCTCCCCTCCTTGCATAATGATTTTTCAAGCGGACTCCGTCCTCGCTTATGGGCATCCAACGTTTCATGTAAAGTAATGCCCGTATCATTACGCAATGGAGATTAAGGATTACAAATTAAGGATTAGAATTCGATCATTCAGGTTGTTTTAATTTTAACCCGTTTTATTCTAATTGACTGAATTGTAATTCTCAATTTGCATCCTCAGTTTCCAATGCGTAGTGTGACACGGGCATAAGGTTCACCCCATACTTTCTGCATAGGGATGTACGACTTTTAATACAAAACATTTACTTTATACCCCTCTATGCCTAGAAACATTCAATTCGACGCGAAGTCCACCCCTTTTTTCTTCCTTTATACATAACGACTTTCTAAAATAGTAGGTGAATCTTGTTCCGCACGACAAATTCGAACATTCCTAGGCAGGAGGGAAGTGTGAGATGGATCTTGCTTTACGTGGAAAGTTGGACGCTTCTTGGTAGAGGTGTATGTGGAGTGGACATTGCTTAGCATAGAAAATATAGGAGGCCAAATTATTTAAAATAAGTTCCATGTTTTTGGATCATCCTCAATTGATTATCGCTAAAATAACAATAAGATTTCTATTACATAATAAATGTTATCAAGAATAAATATTATCATAAAAATCATATTTCTGAAAAGGTCTTATTGTCGATAATTACCAAAGTAATTATTATAAATGTAAAATAACATAATGAACCATTTCAGGCGCAAAAAACCAAGGAAGTTATTCATAAACTAACAAATTTTAATTCTTTTGCTGAGGTACGCGAAGAGGTAAAATAAATTTTCTATACAAATATATCTAAATAATCTTTATATTTAAGTGAAAATTGTATATCATGTAATGCAGATTTATCAGTTTGTTTTGCAAGCATCACTGCAACCGTTAAAGTTTAGTGGATTGGGTCTATTTTATTTCGGCTACGGTTTTATTCATAAGGTTAATCTTTAACATCATTAATATTTTTATGTAGAAGCTTAATAAGTTGCAAAACTTTTTCAACAGTAATATTTTTTATATTTTTTTTTTTAGTTCTTCGTATGGATGATCACTGCTGTTATTTTCATGGCGCAAATGGATTTTTCTCCTATATGGTCCTTCCGAAATTAAAAAAAAATAAATAATATAACACATGACAAATAATAGGTGGCATATATTGTATAATTGAAAATTGAAAAGTGCCTTGTCATTCTAAGTATATATAGGTTGTTTGATAAAGATCGTGAATAATTGGATTTTCCGTTATATTACATCAGACCGCACGAATTTTAGGCATTATAATTCGATAACTTTAAGCGCTTATAATTCAAAAATTATTAAAGCCACAACATTTTGTAAAATTTTTTGTAGAACATTTATTAGAATTTTTGTCGCAGAATGATTTTAGAAATTTATCCTCAAACGTTGTTATGATCTTTACTAAATTGAACATTGATTGAATATATGATTCACGAATTTATTATCTTAATTTATATCGTTTGTATAGCTGTATGTACTTCACATTTAAATTGAACTTTTTTAAATATTTATAGATATTACTTTCTTAATTAATTAATTATATAACATGTAAAAATAATTTTTTTTATTTAAAATGTTAATCAACATTATTAATCATAGAAACATGTCAATTCAAAAATTAATTTTTCAGATATTACAAATATACGTTATATCATTACTCAATTAACTCAATTTAACTTTATTTTTCATGTAATTTTAATAAAAATTTTAATACGGAAACTTAATTGAGTTGGAAATATTTTTAGTAATATTTTATTATTATTGTTGCGTATCATCATAAATAGTATAAACGTTAACATGTTGAATAAATTATTCTATTGCCTCGATAAACTAGCTGCATATCAGCCAAATGAGTCCTTTAGACATACGACGTCAGTTTTCAATAGGAATGATAATGACGAGTGAATTCCATAGAACTATCTATACATTCTTTGTTTGGATTTGTTCTTGGTCTAAGCGTCTATACTCGAAATATTATTTAAGTATTTTATAAATACTAACTATTGAATCCTAAATTGAGAATCACGAATTATACAAAAGGCGCATTCATCATTACGCGATTACATGATGATATTTGATTAGATCAACTCATTACAATGTCGTTAAATCATTAAAAGACGTTGTAATATGCTGATATAATCAAATGTTATCTCATATTAATCATGATAAATACGCTTTTTATACATTGCACGATTCTGAGCTTGGCATCCAATAGTTAGTATATTTGAAACTCTAACAGTTACGATCATGGTTGATACAATACAAAAAGCTCTCAGATCTTTAATCTTAGTTGCTTTTGTCCTTGGTTTCGGAAATCTCAGATATCCTCTCAATTATTGGATATTTCGCTTGAGTATCTTTTATACAATAATTGTGTAGAGTTTCTGTGCCTTTACGTTTCATTTTATGATGTACACATTTTCACCAAGTCGTATTTAATAACCATACGGCTTTTTTTTCGGTAAATATGAATATTTTTGTGATGATAATACTTGTGAGCATCATCGTTCGCAAACACCAGGTATATTTTTTACTTATAAATATTAAATCATTTTACTTCTAATCTAGCATAAAGATAATGCACATTAATATTACTTGTCATTTTGGAATTACTTTTATTTTTATTTATTTAGAAAAGTCAAATTTAATTAAAATTTGAACTAAATACAAATCTAATTTTACAAATCTAATTCACATTGCATAAAGCACATAAAATTGTGTTCCTTGAAATGAATTTTATTTTGAAACATTAGTTTTTCAAGAAGTTTTACAAAATTTTAATTAAGAAATACTATATTTAATGTAATTTGCGTTAGATAATATAAAGATTTTAACAAGATTCTTAAACAATATGATACGTAATTGATGTGAGAATAAGTCTAATTAAATAAGAAAATTTCTATATTCTGTATTAAAGCGGATTTTGCTTAAATATTTCACTATGTGAATTTATATACATACAAATTTTATTCCGCAAACTGCGCGCTGAAATCTTTTTCAATCTTGAAACACATTCATGAGCAGAATCAGAGCAGTAATATCATTTATTAAATTGACAAACAATAAAATAATTTCGGGGCTAATAATCTTTTTTTCTTCTCATCGTTCTATATTAGTATCATATTGTTTATCACGTATTTCCTTGAAGTATGACGCTCACTTACTAGTTATTGGTTATTGCGACAAATATTGTCGAAGTCTCAGTAAATTGATGCCCGTCTTAGAATGCCGGAAGTTTCAAGTTTAAATCCTGGCTGAAACAATATTTATGCAATCAAATTATTCATATTTACAATTTTTATTAATATCTGTAAGTTATCAATATTCTTATAAAAAATGTTTATTAATATAAAAAATTATTACACATAAATTGTATGTCAATTTAATAGCGATTATGTTATTATTCTGGTCAATGAATCGTCAAAACAAAACAAAATTTTGGCGTGCATTTTGTGAAATAATATACATAAATAAATTTACATAGAAATATTTAAGAACTAAGGTCCGCTTTGACCAAATATGAAAATTCTCTTATTTAATTGGATTTGAACTTATCAAAGTTATTACTTTATTGTTATAATTACATTAATGTTACGTATTCTTTGTATATATATATAATTTTAAGAATAATATTATTAATACCCTTGTTCATGGTTTTCAGAAAATCCATATGTGTATAAAAAAACTTGATCTCGTGGATGATACATTGGAAAAACTTGGAATACCTAAAGAATATCATATTACATCATAATTCAAAACTTGATAAAATCGATGTTAATCATACATTTTATAGTGATTCTTATATTATATGTTGCCGATTCTATTTTGAATATAAAAAAAGCACACTATAAACGCTATGATTATTGGTCTTGTTCTGGAATATCCTTTTTACGTCAATTCTCTCGGAGATATAATGTTTATGTTTGTTCTAAGGTTTGTAAACTATATTTGATAAAAAGCTATTGTTTGATTAAAATTGCTCAGTAATAAACACTATTAATTTTGAAGCTTTTATGAATACTTTTAATACAGCAGCTATGTGTTTCGCTATGGGTTTCTTCTCATATCCAGATCCATTATTAGAATATCAACATTTCATGAGCAGTACATTTCATAAGGAGATTGCTCTTAGCTCTGATTAAACATGAAGATAACCCTCTTAAAATGCATAACTTCTGAATAAACAATATTATTGAAATGTATTTAAATCTAGCTATATAAGTAAAATCTACAAATATTTTTGAATTTTTTTTAGATTTTAATTATAGCTAGATTTAACCGAACTTAAAAGTGTATTATATTAAATTTGTGTATATTAAAATTAATTAAATTATTTCGTATTGATATTATACATATGTTATCAATCATTTCTTAATTTATAAAAATAAATAATTTTCCGATCAATTACATAAATTCATGAGTTTGTGATTATTATATAAATTTATAAAATTGTAATGGTAAGTAAAAAAAAGATTTCCAGAAATATTTTTTACTTTATTGCGGAAAAATAATATGAACAACAATTTATTTTAAATATTTTTTAATAAAAAATCATAGGTATATTGGTTCCAGATTGGATAAAATAAATGGTTATATTGAAATTATCAGAAGGATGTGGGCTGAGATACGAATGGAAAAAGTCTTTCATTATTCGCCATTATGTTCGTAGTGCAGAGAATCACAAGCATATATTATGGACCGTAATGTAAATAGATAGATATTAAAATGACACAAAAATATTGAAAAAGTAATATTTCATAAAAAAAACAAGTTATTATATTGGCTAAATGTATCATTTAAATATCATCATTTTTCATATTTTATTCAATATAATATGAAAATGTCACACACGGCATTAATTTAATGGCAATTTTGAATTTATCTATAATAATCTTATAATATTAAATTTGTCGGTTATAATTTACGTAATGTACAAATAATCATTTATCATTTTATGTTATTCTATAATGAAATTTTTCTTTTATTAAAGTCCGCTCTCGAAACCAATTTATGTAGAAATAAAAGAGAAAGAGTATTTAATTAAAAAAATTTAAATTCTTTTATAGAAATTTATTGTTGAAAGAGTTTAATTATCATTTCATATTTGTAACAAAATTTGAATATTATACATACATTATACGTACATTATACATATCCACATGTTACGAGATATTTTGGTAGTAATATTTAAAGTAAAATTTGCTATTATTTATACGATATTATTCAATATAATTAAATAAACAGTTTTGTAACTAACTATGCTAATGCAAATTAGTATCCACTTATAACTGTATAATTTTTCTTAATTTTTATATACTTAGAATTAGAATCACAATAATTAACGATTTATTTCAAATCAAAATTTTCGCAAATTTTTCACTTTCATATAGAATATAGAGAATAGTAATATAGAATGTATATACAGAATAGAAGCAGATAATTTTGTAATAGATATATTTATTAAATAATATCGTTCTAGACACCTTCATTCGGAACTCTGTCGAATAGCTCGTGATATGAACGATCTATTCGGGAAACAATTAACATTGCAGACGATATCTTTCTACTTCATCATTTTGATCACAACATTTTTTGTTCAATACCATATGATACTGTGTAACACACATATATATGCAAACAATTCAGCTATTGAAACTTATTCCTTCCAACGATATGTGGTGCATGATATTTTTAATAAAATTTACATCACTGAAATCACATTTGCGAATGGGTTAGTGCTAAAGTAAGCTGATTTTTCATATTATAAAAATGTTCCTACAAGAAGTTATGATATTAATCTCTCTCTCTCTC
>NW_017259279.1:1385029-1386429 GCF_001594045.1 Atta colombica | reverse complement strand
CTCTCTCTCTCTCTCTCTCTCTCTCTCTCTCTCTCTCTCTCTCTCTCTCTCTCTCTCTCTGTCTCCTCTTCAAGAGAATATTAAAACCTCTTTAGCAAATGAATTAACTTCTTTAGCATATGAATTAAAACTAATAAAAGAAATACGTATTGAAAAAATAATATTTTTTCTTTAGTGTCAGAATAAAAGATTAAGTAATCTTATTCCCTTATAAAAATTGTAAGATTGTTTAATCATATAGCTGTCTATGTGATTATTGAAAGTGTGTTATACAATTATTATAACTGTCATCTCGTAAATAACATAATTAACCTTTCAGGCGCAAAAGACTAAAGATTTGACACATAAATTAACAGATCTCGTACGTTTTACGGAAATGCGTAGAGAAGTAAAATAATTTTTCTAATACTTTTCCTAAGTATATATAATTTTTAAATATCTTTATATAAGATAATATCTAATATAAAGATATTTAAATATCTTTATAAAAATTATATTATATTACAGATTTATCAATTTCTTTTACAAATATCACTTCGACCATTGGAATTCCGTGGAATGGGCATGTTCCATTTTGGCTATAAATTCATTAATAAAGTTAATTTTTATGAGTTTTGACATTATTTACATATAAATTTAATGTAATCGAAAAAATAATTTTGCTGAAATATATTAAAATTTAACTCGATACAAAACAGTGGTAAAAGTTTAGATTAAATAAGTTTAGATTATAACAAATAATGAGATTTAAAAAATTAAAAAAATTTTTTCGTTAACAACTTTTAACAAATAACGAACGGCAACTAAAATTTGTTGGAGGTCATTAATAGTCATGACTTTGACAACATATATGTCAAAGTTATTTGATCGAGTTTCTCTAATTTAAATTTTTATTAATAATTTAATTAGATAATAAAGAAAATAATTTTAATCAAAATAATTATGTAAGAAATTTGGACAAAATGAGCAATGCCGCAAAAAATTTTATTATTCGAGCAATTAATCTGAGTGATCTCCAAATAATTTGATATTTTAGCAATTATTTTGGATTAGTATCTAGTTAAATTTTTTAATACTTTAGCAAAATCATCTCCTCCGTGTAATAATAATCTATAATTTGAAATCAATAAATGAGAAAAGTTAAATAAGTAACGGTATTTATTATGTATTTATTATATTATGTAATTATGCTTTTTTCTTTTAGTTCTTTGTTTGGGTACTAACTGTTATTATTTTTATGTTGCAAATGAATACTTCTCCCATGTCTCAAATATTAAAGTCTGACGAAATTAACAAAACATGTTTTGAAAGAGATATTATTATATAAAAAAGATAATTATAATATCTCAAATTATAATGCTTCTGTATTTTTTGGCTTATTTATGAATTTAATTATTATA
>NW_017259279.1:1376770-1384929 GCF_001594045.1 Atta colombica | reverse complement strand
AATTACTTTGTTCTAGATGTTTCTTGTAGACTTTTGTACGTTGAAAACGATACTGCAAACCAAAAAGTTCCATCATATTATGTTGTCAAGTTTATTGAGGTTTAAGTTTAAAAAAACGCTTTTTGAATTTTTTTAACTTTCTAAAGAAAACACAGAATTGTTATAAAAAAAAATGTACAAAATGGATATAATTTTTTAAGTAACTATGTTTTTTACATCAACTGATTCATCTCATTACTCTGTTCGTAAAAATAAGTTAAAGTACAATTATAAAAAAATTAATAATTTACGAGATATTTAATATTTTATGTCAATATGTAACAGAATAAAGTTTAGAATATTATCTTGTAAATATCTTGTAAACTAGTGATTTTTTAATGTTTCTACCTTTATACATTTATATGCTGAATAATTAGAGGTATCATACTGTGTAAAAAAATCATACAATTCCATTGAAAAAAGTGGAAGTAAAGTTTTCAAAAATATGATCTTCTCTAAGAAAAATTTTTTACTCATCATAATACAGGGATCTCTTTGAATCGAACAACATCCCCTCTTTTATTTTTTCGTATCATCAAAAATAACGGAGATATTTTAATATTTAAATTATCAAGTTAAAACAGACCACCTGAATAACTCACTTGTTTTTAACGATAAAAAAAAATTGCTAAACAAAAATTGCTTGGTTTTGAAGGATTTGAGAATTGTGATTGATGTCACATAATGTGATATCGATATTTTTTTTTATAGGTGGAGGTGTAGAGGATAAATAAAGAAATTTACTTTTTTAAATGGAATGATATGTTTTTTGATATCATTTTGATAGAGTTTTAAGACGAATCCAATTATTAAAGATTAAGAATAATTAAAAGAATAATTAAAGATTACTTAAGATTACACTAAGTCAAATTGTATCAAGGCTCTTCTTGGCACCCCTCTCCCCCTTTAGGGGCGAAAAAAAAAATTTTAAATATAGAATTGTATTCGATAACAACATTTCGATAACAACATTTTATTCAATAAAACATAAAAAAAAAGATGTCTGCTTATCATAGCGATAACGAAATACAATTGGTATTCGAATTCTTTAAATATTCGCCAATTTTCTTGGTTTAAAATAAAAATAAATAAAACATGTGAAGATATCATGTAAAAATAAGTAAAATAATATAAAAATAAACATTTTAATTGATAACTTTTTGTAAGCTAAATATCTTAGTGTTATATATGCATAACGGCGTTGATCGATTATGTCATTATGTACCTACGTTTTATACAATAATATATATCTAAATTATATATACATTTATGATGCTATAATACATAATGCATTAATCCATTATTATATTACTTTGTCATCTTGATTAGTAAATTATAGCTATAAGTGAGACTTTTGTCAGCTTCGTATTAATATGATATCGGTTTACAACATACGAATAATCAAATAACTATATTGGCTATCTTAGAAGGCTTGTATACAACCACTAATTCTGATTTCTTTATTAATTAAGAAATTTTCTTTAACAAAAAAATCTTATTTAAATAACTTCTATTTGATATAATGGATTATAATGGTCGCTTTTTTATTATATTGTGACATTGTTTAAAATACATATTCGATTAATTATAGCTTTTTTGAAAAGCTTGGATCTTGAGATAGGTGCGAAATATGGCTATTATAAATAGAAAAAAAAGAATAATTTATAGTCTACTGTCGTTACATTGTTAAAACCTTAAAAAAAACACAAACGTATTTTTCAAAAAAATTCGAAACGAAAGAAACCATTTTTAAAGAAAGAAAGAAAGAAAGAAAGAGAGAGGGACCAGGAGGAATAGAGGAAGTATCATATTGCTAGGATCTTTTGATTTGCACTCTGCGTCATTCCTAATACTGATAGTTAAAATACTAATAAATTTTTTAAATTTCATAAAATTGCTTCGAAACTATTCTTAAGATTATATAAAGATTTAAAAGATATACAATAAAGCCAAACAATTTTTGATTCTTTAAATTAGAAATCTCCTTAAATATTCCGTATCTTTCGAAATCAGATTGTCAAACCTTTATTATTACATAGCCTTTTTTTAATAATCAAAGTATTATTTCAGACTATACTCAATGTATTCATTTTGGGAATTAATTTGTTTACTTCGATCAATAGATATGGTGATCGAGTGTTAAGTGTTCGATTATTATATTTATATATTTTTTATGCATGAATACATATATGATATGTTTATGAATTTATGATAATTCCCAAAATCCCTTGTGTTTGTACTTGCAAGAAATAATAATGAAATAAAGAAATCTTCTATTGAAGTTTAAATGTAATCAAAATTGTATAAAAACTAAATTTGATTTATTTATTTTAGCGTTTTGTATAACTATATACACATTATTTCGTATAATTATACTTTAATATAGAAATGTGCAATTCAAAATAAAGTGCAAGTAATAATTTGCATACGGATCGATTTCAACTGTTCTACTTAATGATTTAAAGACATTTGCGATTTAAAATATAATTATTCCATTTAATATATCATAATGATGAACATAATGTTTGCAGAATATCAACTTTGCCACTTGCAAATTCTAATAGTTACATAAAATTGCAAGAGTCATCATGATCGATAGTATAGAAAAAACTAAGTCCTGTTTTTTTTTAATTACTTTGTTTTGATCTTGGAATTCTCAAATATCTTTCGAACTAATTGAGGTATTGATTGAGCCTTTTCTATAAATAATAAATAAACTGTGTAAAGCGTTTATATTTTTATGTTTACACGTTATATTATACAATAGACTGTTTTTAATAAAATTTAATAGCTTAAAAGCTTTCTATGTAGTAATAATAAATTTGTTTGTGACAATGATGGAATACAAATGACTTTGTAGATGATATCTTGTTTGATTATTTTAAATGGAATGTTTTATCTTCAATTCCATATAATATTATATTGGAAACAAATATACAAAAATAATAGAGCACTAAAAATAATGATTTCTAGCTATATGTGGTTTATCATTTACTTAAATAAGCTTACATTATTAAACCATATATATGAAAGTATTAATATCAAGAGAAATATTTGTAATATTATTCAGAATTGTAAAAAATTAAAATAGATCCGATTATTCTTATGATTAAAAAGTTGCATAACATAATAAATAATCCTTAGTTTCTCTAGAAACTTAATAATAACAAATAATAAAATAAACATTTATAGAAAAATAAACTTTAATCATAAAATAAAAAAATTAAATAATTTCTCTAGATTATTCTTTAGATTAATTACGTCACGTTCACAGAAAAGTTCAACAATATATAACGCTAACGTATTAATGTATAAATTATTCTGTGGCCTCGTATAAATTATGTATAAATTAACTGTAAATGAAATACAATGGACATACGATGTCAGTTTACATTAGGAACGATAATAAGTATGAATTCCATAGAACAAGCTATACGTCCTTTATTCCTGATGTGGTATATTCTTGGTCTTGGTGTTTATACTTCAAAACCTTATTTGAGTACATTATATAATGTAACAATGTGGTGCGCTTATAGTTATCTTTTTTATTATACAGTGTTTGCTGTTAAAGCAGAAAAATGGTTTTTAGCAACTTCTACTTTAATCAATAATGGGACTAACTTATTTGTTACTATTACATCTATTATTATGAGTTTACGTCAACATAAGGTACATATATGAGAAGTAGACTATCAAAATGCATTTTGTTTTCTAAAATTTATATTTTTCAAAGAACGAGAAAAAAAGAAACTTTGCACACAAGAACATTATTCACTTTACATAAAATAACAATATGCTAAGTAGTAGGATGTGAAATATTAAATAAAATTGCTAAAAGTTGTTGTTAGATAAATGCATTTTGTTTATTTCTAGTTGTTTATTTCTTAAAAAACATAATGCACTTTAAAATGTCTATGTTTTTTCAACATATAAGTTAATGATGAAAAATGCTTCTCAGAGTAACTCATGAATTCAATATGAATCTTTCAACACTGAACACTACGCCATCTCTAACTAAAGAAATGAAATTTTTGACAAAACGCATTTGGAAAGTCTGTTTCTCATATATTCAACGCTTAAATTAACTTATTTAAGTCAATTCTGTAATTCTCCTAATAATAAAAATATAGATAGAGTAGGATGTGATATTATGAACATCTTAAGGAAATATTTTGATAAGTATATCTAGCATATTAAAGAATATAAAATCTTGTACATACAATTTGACAGATTTGACGTTTTATATATTTTAGTATTGAAATTGATTATTTTAATGTTGAAATGATGGCGGATATTCTTATTATTCGCCCAGTGCTCATATCTTTTGAGGATATATGAGCATAGAAAATTTTTTGTAAGAAATTATGCATGAAAGATTAAGATATATATCTATATATATAATATTTTATTAAAATAAACATTTAATATGTCAATACAAATAAGAGTTAGCGGAAAAATGTAAGAAATAAAAAAATAATGTACCTGATTAATTAATATGATAAATTTTCGAAGTACATAAACTTAATTCAAACATTGCAGCATATTGGAATGTCGAAAACAGATGCCTCTTTTTTACAACAATTGGTACTATTAATACTAACCGTCGCAAAAATATAAAGAGTGCTCATCTTGTAGTATTGCTAAATATAAAGAGTGTTCATCTTGTAGAATACTGTAGTATTCATAATATCCAATCCTACCTTATATAAATATAATGTTTACGTAAATATAACTTACAATAAATAAATAAATATATATTCTTGTCTAATATTGTTCAGAGATTGCAAAAATTCATAAAGAGACTTGCTGCTGCAGATGATACATTAGAAGAGTTGGGCACTCTTAAAATATACCAAAAGTTGCATATACATATAAAAAGAACATTAATTGGATGGCTCGTGTGTACTCAAATAGCAAATATAAGTGACATGATATGGTTTTCTCACAATATAGGGAGTTGGTGCATGATTGTGCCTTATATTACGAATCATATTCAATATGCCAACATGTTCGTGGATTTAATATTTACAACTTGTCTATGGTTTGTATGTTATTTAAAACATTTGTATATACTACATATTAATCAATCTGTTTTGGAAATAAATAATTATTATCGTAAATATTTTTTCAGAAAACTAATATTTTTAAATAAAAGTAATTTAATGGCAAATATATAATCCGTATATAATTTTGAAATTAAAATAATATTTAATACAATATTTTCATAAAAAAATATTAAATGAATTAATTCTTATTTAAAGATATATATGTATATGTTGGTATATATAACAAATTTATACATACTTATGTATATATTTTTGAAGTTATATCTGTAACTCTTATTCACCATAAATTTTAAAATTAAAACTTTTTTTTTGCAGGTATATTGGCACCAAATTTGATAAATTAAATGAATGTATGCGGTATTTGTTATTAAGAGACGAACATGGTATAAGATATACACAGAGAAAAATAATAGTGCTTATTCATCAATATATCATGTGTATTAATAATTACAAGCGCGTATTTTGGATCATAATGTAAATCATGTACAAATGCACTTGGATTGAGTACACAGGTCTTTAAAAAAAAAGTACCCTGTGCTAAGGTAGAGACCCAGTTATTCTTATGTATTTTGAGTCACTGAATACGAATTTGACATTAAAATAGGATCATCCAGGGCAAATTTTTAATCTAATAAGAATAAAAAAATAGATCAAAAATGGGAAAAATTGTATTATTTTTTCGCTCTAGATAGAAAATTTACTTTGGATAGTCCTATTTTGATGTATTCAGATTTGTATTCAACGACTCAAAATACAAAGAATAGCTGGATCTTCACCCCAGCATAGAGTATTTTTTTGTGGGCCTATGTTATTATTACTATTATTGGATAGATTTTGATCTGATTGTATAAAAGTGTCCATACAGCATTTTATCAGAAAAACATTCTGGGAATCGTCTTTAAAAGACATTCGCAGAGGACATAGATATCTATTATCCTCTGAATATTTTTAAAACATTCCTTGAAAGTTTGTGTTTTAGGGGAATGCGTTTAAAATTTGGCGGAAAATTAATTTAATTAGTTAATACATAATTTAAATAGAACATTATTTTTTAAAAATTAATATTTTTTATGTTTTTATTAACAATTAATGTTTTGACATTTTTATATAGGCATCTCCATTTGAAATTATGCCAACTTACTCGCGAATTATTCGCAATATTTGAAATACAGATAATTATGATAATAATAACATGTTTGACATATATGACAAGACTATTTCGTCATATCTTTATACGTATAACAGCAAATGATAACTTCTCGCTAATAGATGGATTAACGTTAATTTTTGGCTGCTCTTATATATAACTAGAGTTTTTTGGTTAAATTATGTCTGCGAGAATGTTAGTGCTAAGGTAAATCTATACATAATTTTAAATATACACTCTCACGACTAAAAGTTTTGGAAACACTTTTGTTTCTTTTCACATTATACAAAAAAATTAAATGTCTCGATAAAAAAATTATAGAGTTTTATTATAAAGTTTCCATCTTATCATGCATCTTAAAGCGCAATGTAGATTGCTTTAAATTTGTATATGAATTTTGTTCCTAAATTATATAAAATAAAAAATTGATATTCTTTTGCAATACTGCTTTACTGCTTTGAAGCGCTACAGTTTAGTAAAATATGATTGGAAAAAATTTAATACAAAAACATTTTTAAGTACGCTCTCTAAGGATTAAAATGCTTTTAAAAAAAATTGATTTGCTAATTTTTTGCAAACAAAAAAAATTTCGTTGAATTTTTTTATTATATAAAATGTTATGTATAGAAACTTTTTTAAAATTGACAGTCGGTGAAAGTTTCTTATTCATTTCGAAAAAATTTATACGAATCAAGTACATTATAATTAACATATTGTTCCCTTCTTTTTTTTAGAAAATATAAGTATGTACAGTAAATAAAATGTTGCAAAAAAGAATAGTTTTCAGTTTTATGTAATTTACAAACAAAATGTTATAGAAATAAAGTTTGAAAATTTAAAGCTTTATTTTTGGGCTTTAAAATGCGTGATTAAAAACTTCACTACAATTTTTTTATCGGGATATATAATTTTTTATAAAAGACAAAAAATCCAAAGTATTTCCAAAAACTTAAAAACATTAATTTTCAAAACTTTGGTTCAGAGTTATATGTGTATATATTTATAGTTATTTATATATATATATGACAAATTATTAATTTTAGTCTAATGAAATGAATATGATAATTCATCGATTAATGATGTTCTTCAATATGTTGGCAATGAGGTAAAATAAATTTTAACAATATCTATCAGATACATTGAAGTAAATTAGTAATTAAATTTAAGTAATAATCGCTTTACGCAGATTTACCAGTTTACACTACAAATAATACATCATCCATTAAAATTGTCTGGATTAGGTCTCTTCGATTTTGGCAATGACTTCTTGCGAAAGTTCGTTTCTATATTTATATTTTTATGTTTTATTAAACATTTTCATTTTTATATTTTGCACTAAATTACATTCGTTATCAAATCGTATATTATACTCACAATTAGATAAAATTTTTTTTTATTTTATAACATATTTGAATGAAAATATAAATCTATGTACAAAAAACCGGCCTTAAATATTATCTTTATTTTTTATCAAAACTATTGTCATATTAAAATTTACTCAACTATTTCTTTCAAATTACCATTGTGACAATTGTGACGATTTTGATTATCATAATCCAAATGCCTGGAGCATCTAAAACTTTTAAGGGCTTTTAAAAATATAATAAAGTTTACGTTCCGAAGAGATAGAGTAAAAGCAAAGAATATAAAACTTAATAAATTTTATAAAAATATCGTTTTAATAATTGCAAACACACACACACGCGCATATCGAACGTAAAATATTTTACAATAAATCTTTTTATATAATATTGTATAATACGTATTGTATAATAATTTTCCTATTTAAAAATTCATTACAAATAATTACATTATGTTTTTAACAATATAAGTTAATTAAACATTAATTGAATGTAATTTTTTAAATGTCGTTAATACGTTCAAATCAAGATGTAACTTATTAAATA
>NW_017259279.1:1375495-1376670 GCF_001594045.1 Atta colombica | reverse complement strand
TATAATTTTTATCTATATTATTCATTTCTCATTTATTTCGTATTTTTGTTACTAAAAATATTGTTTATATTGAAAAATAATATAAAACATTTTAATGAGATACGATTTAGACTATGCCTTCAGCAAGTCTCCCCCCAAAATGTATTTTAGAAATATAAGAGTAATAAATATAAATATATTTTTAATAATTATATTTATTATGTAATTTTTTTAGCTTTATTCGGAACTTTGCCGAACAACTTGAGACATAGATGACTACGTTGAAGTGCAAATGATATCTTATTTCATTATTTTAAATGGAATGGTTTTATTTCAATTCTACATACTATTACATTAGAAATAAATATAAAATAATAATGATTTTTAGCTAGCTGTGTGATTTATCATTTATTTAATTAAACTTATATTATTGAATCACATATGTGAAAATATTAGTACCAAGATAAATATTTTTAATATTAATTCAAAATTGTAGAACATGAAAATAGATCCAATCATTCTTATGATTAAAAAGTTGCATTACATAATAAATAATATAATCCTCAACTTCTCTAGATTAACATAAATTATCATAACAAACAATAAAACAAATATTTAACAGACATTTAACAGAAAAATAAATTTTAGTCATAAAATAAAAAATTAAGTAATTTTTCTAGATTATTCTCTAGATTAATTGTGTCATGTTTATAAGTTTAAAAGTTCAACAATATATATATAACGCTAATGTATTGATGTATAAATTATTCTGTGGTCTCGATGAATTAACTATGTGTTGTAAATGAAGTCCAATGCATATATACATACGGCGTCAGTTTACATTAGAAACGATAATGATGAGTATGATGAATTCCATAGAACAAGCTATACGTCCTTTGTTCCTAATATGTCATGTTCTCGGTCTAGGTGTCTATAATACTCCAAAACCTTATTTGCATACATTATACAATGTGATAGTGTGGTGCGTTTACAGTTATCTTTTTTATTATACAATATACGCTGTTAAAATAGAAAAATGGTATCTAGGCACTTACTCTTCAATTATTAATGGGATTAACTTACTTGTCATTATAATATCTATTATTACGAGTTTACATCAACATAAGGTGTGTGTGTGTGTGTGTGTGTGTGTGTGTGTGTGTGTGTGTGTGTGTGCGTGCCTGCGTGCCTGCGTG
>NW_017259279.1:1374583-1375395 GCF_001594045.1 Atta colombica | reverse complement strand
TATATATTCGTGGCGTTTTTCCCGTTAGATGTAACGGGAAAAACGCCACGAACTTTTTCCCATACCTAATATATATATCCAACGCTTAAATTAACTTATATTAGTCGGTTAATTTATTACAATTCTTTATAATAAAAGTATAGATAGGATGGGAACACTTTAAAAAAAACAATTTTAATATATCTAGTAGAAGAATAAAAAATCTTATGCATACAATTATGCAGACAGATTTATTGATATTTTATTTTATATTGAATTATATTGTATTTTAGTATTGAAATTGAATATTTTAATGCAAATGTTGAGAGTGCTTTTATAACTTGCCCAGTGGATATTACCTTCTGGTAAGATGTATGAGCGCAGAAAATTTTTTGTAAAATTCATTTCCAGAAGTAAAATATAATAGTCACTTAACACTTGATTTTGAAGTGTCGAAAACGACAAAAAATTTCATCCTAATTTCATCAAAATGAAATCCTAAAACAAATTTTTTATAAGATTATTAGATTGTGGTTTAGTATTACTTAATTTACAAATATTAACACATTGAACAAAATATTTTATCTCAATATAGAATGGGGGAAATAGAATTTGGAGAAAAACATAGGAAATAGAAAAATAACCTGCTCAGTTAATATAATAAATTTTCGAAAGTAAACTTATTGTTAATGCAGTGCTTACACATTATCTGCAGTGCATATATAATGCCCAATCCTGCCTTATATAACTATAACTTTTATGTAAATATAACTTACGTAAATATACAATTTACAAAAAATAAATATATATTTTATACATATTTTATATATATT
>NW_017259279.1:1363984-1374483 GCF_001594045.1 Atta colombica | reverse complement strand
ATTTTATATATATTTTTGTCTAAGAATATTCAGAAATTGCGAAAATTCATAAAGAGACTTGCTGCTATAGATGATACATTAGAAGAGTTAGGCACTCTTAAAATATATCGAAAATTGCATATACATATAAAAAGAATATTAATTGGATGGCTGATGTATACTCAAGTGGCAAATATAAGTGATATGATATGGTTTTCTTATAAAATAGGGAGTCAATGGTGTGTGTCTTATATTGCAAATCATTTTCAAAATGCCATGTTTATAGATTTAGCATTTACAACTTGTCTGTGGTTTGTATATTATTTAAAATATTTGCATACACTATATATTAATCAATGTCTGTTTCAAAGAAATATTATCATAAATATTTTTTTAGAAAATTAAAATTTTTTAATAAAGTAATTTAATGGTAGATATAATCCAAATATAATTTTTTCGAACTAAAATAATATTTAATACAGTATTTTTATAAATTTAAATTAATCATTCTTATTTAAAGACTAGATATATATAACAAATTTATATATATTTTTAAGTTATCTGTAGCTTATTCACCATAAATTTTAAAATTGTAAAATTTTTCTTTACAGGTATATTGGTACCAGATTTGATAAGTTAAATGAACATATGAGATACTTATTGTTGAGAGAAGAACATGGTATAAGATATATACGAAGAAAAATAGTAGTGTCTATTCATATCGGGTGTATTAATATTTACAAGCGCGTATTTTGGATCATAATGTAAATCAGTACACAAATATATTTGGATAAATTATTATTTGAATAGATTATTATTATTATTATTGGATAGATTTTGATCGGATCTAGTTTAGATGCATTATATAAAAGTACCCCACACAGCGTACTTTATCACAGAAACATATATATTGAGAACATTCTTAAGATATTCAGAGGAAGTAGGAGTTGTCCTCTGAACACATTTTTAAAACGTAAAAATTTTATCGGGGACAGCGTTTAAAATTTGACAGAAATTTAAAATTTAATTAATTAATATAATTCATTTAGATAAAACAATATTTTTTTCATTTATTGTTTTTTTAATACTCTTATTAACAATTTATATATTTTGACATTTTTACGTAGGCATCTTCATTTGGAATTATGTCAACTTGCTCGCGAATTAAACACAATATTCCAAATACAGATAACTATGTTAATAATAGTTTATGTGATATATATGACAAGAATATTTCGTCATATCTTTATACGTATAACAGTAAATGATAACTTCTCGCTAATAGATTGGATTAACATTAATATTTGGCTGCTCTTATATGTAACTAGAGTTTCTTGCTTAAATTATGTCTGCGAAAGTGTTAGTGCTAAGGTGAATCCACGCACATACATAATTTTATAAATATACACCTTCCTCCCCGTGGCTAAAAGTTTAGAAATATTTTTGTTTTTTTACAAAAAATTAAATGTTTTGATATAAAAAATCGTAGAGATGTTTTTAACATTTAATGTTAAACAAGAACAAATGATGAATTTGAAGCATCAGAGGCATCCAAGCAACGTTTTCAAACAAAGCCTGTGTAAAACTTTAACTTTAATAAACTTTTTTAAAATTGACAGTCAAAGAAAAATAAAAAAAATTTTTTTGAAGCTTATACGAATCAAGTACACCGCAACTAACATTTTTTTAATCTTTTTTTTTTAAGAAGAAGTAAGTTTACATAATAAAACTTATACAATAAAAATAATTCGATATCTTTGAGAAAAATCATTATATCAACTTTTTTAAATAGCATTTTAAAGCTTAGAAAATCTACTTTTAATTTTGTCTAATTTCATTGAATTGATGTTCTTCAAAGAAATATTAAAATATTGCAAAAAATAATAGTTTTTATAATAATAAATACAAAGGGCATGTACTACGCAAGATAATAGTAGCGCAAAATCTATATATCTGATTTTATTAATTCTGTTATAATATAATATATGACCAAACAACATTATTCAAAAACGTCAGTCATAAACGTTTCAGCCTCGATTAGATCATCTTCAATATAATTTTCTATAAAATTGGAATAAATGTTAAAATTGGAATAATGTTTTCAACAATATAACATAATAGTATGAGCCTTACAAGTCAGTTAAATATATACAGTGTCCGCATATAAATAATTTTCTAAAGATTAATTTACACAAAACACTTGTTAATAATTAAATTATTTAATGATTCAAAGTGAATTTGGAGATATTTTCTTATTAAATTCTTAAATTGTCCAATGTGTTTCTTTGTTATATTTAAGTTCCAGACTCTAATATGATTAATCAACTTAATTATATTAAATGTAACTACTTAGTTATTAATTTTAGAATGTTAAACATACCCGTGTTAAAGCAAAATTCGATAAAAACAAAAATAATAGATAAATTACTAAACGATAAATGATTTCTAACACTAAGATTTTTAATTTTCTGCTAATTCTCATGAGTTGCTGAATTTACATGAAGTAACAAAGATACTTAAAAGAAGATAATGATACTAGGTGAGAGTAGAAATATTTAGTACAAGTATATATTCGATTTCTCTCTCTCTCTCTCTCTCTCTCTCTCTCTCTCTCTCCCCCTCTCCCCCCTCTCTCTCTCTATGTCGCTTTGCTTATTTATACCACCAATTATATTTATTTTTTAACGAATATCTTTCCGAAATTATTTTTTTTAAGTAGATAGTTTCGTATCTAAAACATGGATATTACATCAAATTCTTGTTCGTTAATTTTCAATTTTCAATTTTATGTAATTTAGAAACAAAATATCAGAAAAAAAGTTTAAACGCAGTTTAGTCTTATCTTTGCGCTTTAAAATGCATGGTGAAAAACTTCTTTACGATTTTTTTTAATGACATATAATTTTTATGAAAACGAAAAAATTGGAAGTGTTTCCAAAAACTTAAAAAAAATATTAATAATTTTTAAAACTTTTGGGTAGGAGTGTATATGTGTGTATGCAATATATTTATGGTTATTTAATACATATATGACAAATTATTAATTTTAGTCTAATGAAATGAATACGATAATTCACCGATTAACTGATGTTCCTCAATATGTTGGTATTCGCAACGAGGTAAAATAAATTTTAATAATATCTATGAGATAATTGGAATAAATTATTTAAATTTAAATAACAATCTCTTTATGCAGATTTACCAGTTTACACTACAAATAATACATCATCCATTAAAATTGTCTGGATTAGGTCTCTTCGATTTTGGCAATGACTTCTTGCGAAAAGTTTGTTTCTATATTTATACTTTTATCTTTTATTATTACTATTTATACATTTTCATTTTTATATTTTGCACTAAATTATATTTGTTATCAAATAATTATATTATACTTAGTTTATTATATTTAGATTTTGATTTTATTTTATGACATATTTGAATGAAAATATAAATCTACATACAAAAAACCGGCCTAAATATGAAAACTATCGTCATATTAAAATTTACTCAACACTATTTCTTTCAGATTACCATGACAATTGTAACGATTTTGATTATCATAATCCAAACGTTTATGTACGTATAAACGTATAAAACTTTTAAAAGCTTTTAAAAATATGATAAAGCTAATATTTTGAAGAGAGAATAGGATACAGAAAACATGAAAACTGTCATTTGCAAATCAAAAATATATTTTCTTGTTTTTCGAATATAGTGAATCGCAATATTATGTTCCTATTAGTGCGCAAATTCCATAAATTTTAATCACTAATATTTGTCAAATGATTCATTCTAGATGCATATTGTGTCTTAATGATATGAAAATAGAATTTTATTTAAGTTAAGCAATAATATTGTATATGTAAAAATAATTACAAATTATTTACTTCTCAGCACTATCTAAAAAAATCATATCATAAAATTTTATTGTAAATCTTTCAGCAAATCCTTGCGTGGTGGTAAAATTATAATTATAAATATTTGTTAATAAAATATTGTATTATTTAACAGAAGTGTGAATAAATATAACAACTTTAACAATTATATTGTAGTCACTATCTTTTTATTATCAAGAAACTACAGCATATCAAAATATTCCGGCTGTGCATGACAACTTTACAATAGATTATAATTTATGAAGTTAATTATTTAGAAAGGTGAATTTGCACAATAATCTGACAATTACATTTTACTTTTTTAGACTGTACTTTTCTGGTAGATGCTGTTATTACATCCATTTGGAAATGCAATTTAGGATTTAGTTGAATAAATAAAGAATGAAAATAATGAAGGTATGGAAGAACGCTTATTCTTTGTTTCACACAGAAACAAGTCCCAAGTCGAATGCACTTTTTATCGCTCCGGAATATGTGTCAATCCTGTAGGAACGTTATAACAAATATTTTCGATGAGCAGTGCGATTGTCAGTCCAAATTTCGAGTCAAGGAACTTAATCCTTATAACTCGGAACTGAAATATGTGCAATCTTTGCAAAATAAGGGCGGTGATGACAAGATCTTAAATTTTAGATTAAGAGAGAGAGAGAGAGAGAGAGAGAGAGAGAGAGAGAGAGAGAGAGAGAGAGAGAGATTTAAATTAGTAAATAAGGAAATTTATTATTAACAATCTATTGTTAGTTAAATAAGAATATTCACAATAATATAGCAAATGAATTGTTTGGAACTGATTAATTGACATCAAGTTATAATCATTTATAATTTATGCATTATAAAAAAGGTGGTGTAACGGTGTTGATCGATTGAACCTACGTTTATAAAAGAATTATATAATTCGTGATGCTATAATGCATAATGCATTAATCCAGTATTATGTTATTCTGTTCTTATCTTGATAAGTAAATTACGACAAAGTGAAACTTATGTCAGCTTCGACAGTTTACGACACAAACAATAACAATAGAAATAATCATATAACTTTATTGAATATTATAGAACAGGCTGTACATTCACTAATTCTGACTTCTCTATTGACTTAGGAATTTTCTTCCCAAGAAGATCTTATTTAAATGACTTCTATCTGACATTATGGATTACTTACAGTTGCCTTCTATTATATTGTGTGACATTAAAACAGACATTCAATTAATTTATAGTTGCAATTCAAGCTTTTTATTAGCAACTTTAAAAGCTTGAATTTTGGGATAAATAAGAAATATAACTTCGAGAAAAATTTATATTTTTATAAAGTTTTGCTACGATATTATAAGTAGAAAAAAAAGTAATTTATTTATTGTAATCCATTATTATTACGTCTTTCAAACTAAAAAAAACAACAAACGTATTTTTCAAAAAAACTTGAGACGGAAATTAAGAGAGTTTTTAAAGAAAGAAAGAAAATAAAAGGAGAAGACAGGGGATTATTAATTCTTTTTATTTAAAATAAAAAGCAAACAAAAAATACTGTAATTGAAAATATAAAGTTAAAAAAGGAATTTTATAATTGATACAAAATAATTAATTAACACTTATTTTAATACTTGATTGAAAAACACGTTAAAGTATTTAATAATTATTAATTAATGATAAAAATGTAAAGACATTGAAATAATATTGGCTTTTGAATTATTTTTGCAATTAATGTTTGGATACATGGTAATGATTAGGTTTACTATTGTCAATTATATATTTATAGTTGTTAATTATCTTGCTTTATATTAATATATTTATTTATAATAATATATAATTATGTACTACATAAAAATAAATTTTTTTATTTAGAACATTAATTACAATCATAGAATATTATTGGTTATAAAAATATATTAATTTAAAAATGAATCCTTTAATTATTAAAAATATACATATGTCGCTCTTTAATCTTTGTTCATATAATTTTGATAAAAATTTTAATACGGAATTAAATATTTTAATCAAAGAATATACCCAAGTAGAAATATTTGCAATAACATTTTGTTATTGTTAGGCGACGTCATTAATTATGTCATCAAGTAAGTACACAAAATTCATCAATATACATGTACAACGCTAATGTAGTAATGTATAAATTATTCTGTAATCAATAAAAAGTTAGCTATGTTGGCCAAATGAAGTCTAATAGACATACAACGTCAGTTTATATTAGAAACGATAATGATGAGTATGGTGAATTCCATAGAACAAGCTATACGTCCTTTATTCCTAATGTGTCACATTTTTGGTCTTGGCATTTATACTTCAAAACCTTATTTCAATACATTATACAATGTGACAGTATGGTGCGTTTACAGTTATCTTTTTTATTATACGATGTTCGCTGTCAATGCAGAAAAATGGTTTTTAGCAACTTCTATTTTAATCTGGTATGGGATTAACTTTCTTGTCAGTATTACATCTGTTATAATGAGTTTATATCAATATAAGGTACATATATGTTCAACACTTAAATTAACTTATTTAAGTTGGTTAATTTATTGCAATTCATTATAATAAAAATATAAATATATAAATATAATTTTTATTGTAAATGTAACTTAAAATAAATAACAAATAATATCTTATCTAATATACGGTTCAGAAATTGCGAAAATTCATAAAGAGACTTGCTGCTGTAGATGATACATTAGAAGAGTTAGGCACTCTTAAAATATATAGAAAGTTGCATATACGTATAAAAAGAACCTTAATTGGATGGCTGGTGTATACTCAAATGACAAATATAAGTGATATAATATGGTTTTGTGACAAAATAGGGGGTCAATGGTGTATGATCATACCTTATATTGCGAATCACATTCAATATGTCAACATTTTTGTGGATTTAGTATTTACAACTTGTTTGTGGTTTGTATATTATTTAAGATATCTGTATAAAAAACAAGTTAAAAAAAGGCTTACGAGCCAGAAATTTTATATAAAATGAAAATATATTTCGCAATGTCAAGACATCTAACTGTTGGTATCAATAATTAAAGAATCTTCGACTTGTTAGTAAAATTGTACAGCAAAAGGACGTCAGTGCATGATTATACATTGGTGTCCAGAGAACGAAATATAACGCATTATAGCCATAAATATAACAATGTAAAATTATAAGAATGACAGAATATAATCTGATGAGACAATGTTGATATAAGTGAAAGCTAAAAATGTAGAATGTATATCTATCTATATTCAATTAAAATAATTAAATACTAGTTAAAAATAAAATAAGAAAAATACCTTTCATAATTGTAGTTGAGAGTTAAAAAAAAAATTAAAATATTAATTCTATTTCTGTATGTATTTTATATACATTACTGTTCATTTTAACTAACAAGACGAAGACCCATCTTAATTTATTGATACCAACAATTATATAATTATACAATGCGAAGTATATATTTTCAATCGATTTTATGTTTTTTACCGTTTAGACATTTTGTAAACATTCATAATGATCCGATCATGATCAAAATGTTTGTTGTTAGCCGGCATGTTATTAAAGTTCAAAATTAATTTATTAAGACATTTTTTTACTTATCTATCAATTTTGTACCTTTTTTTTAACTTGTTTTTAAAATTATTGAGCCATTATACTATTATATAATATCTATATAATTTACACTATTATACTATTATACATTATACTATTATAAATTATCTGTATAAACATATTAATCAATATCTGTTTTAAAAATAAGTTATTACTCTAAAAAAGTATTTTTTAGAAAAATATTTTTAATAAAAGTAATTTAATAGCAAATATAATCCATATAATTTTAAAACTAAAATAAAATTGAATACAATATTTTTATAAATTTAAATTAATTCTTGTTTAAAGACTAAATACATCTAACAAATTTATATATATGTTACTTATATACTTACTTATATACTTTTAACTGTAGCATTTATAACATTCACCATAAATTTTAAAATCTTTCTTTTGCAGGTATATTAGCACCAGATTTGATAAGTTAAATGAACATATGAGATACTTTTTGTTGAGAGAGGAACACGGTGTCAAATACATGCTGAGAGAAATAGTAGTGCCTACTCGTCGTTACATCATGTGTATTGATAATTACAAGCCGGTATTTTGGATAATAATGTAAATGTAGTATACAAATGCACTTGGATTACTATTACTATTGTTGAATAGATTTTGGTCTGATCTATAACGTTGTATAAAAGCACTCTCTATATAGTACTTTATTAGAGACATTCTGGGAAACATTCTTGAAAGACATTCAGATGTATTGTCCTCTGGACATTTTTAAAACATCCCTTGAAAGTCTGTATTGTAGGAAACTGCGTTTAAAATTTGACATAGATTTAATTAGTTAATATAATCCATTTAGATAAAACACTATTTTTCTAATTTATTATTCTTTATGTTCTTATTTACAATTTATATGTTTTGACATTTTTATGTAGGCATCTCCATTTAGAACTATGCCAACTTGTTCGCGAATTAAACGCAATATTTAAAATACAAATAACTATGTTAATAATAACTTATTTGACATATGTGGTAAAAGAACTTCGATATATCTTTATACATATAACAACAAACGATAACCTCTCGCTAACAGATTGGTTTAACATTAATTTTTGGCTGCTCTTATATGTAATTAGACTTTTTTGGTTAAATTGTCTGTGCGAAAGTGTTAGTGCAAAGGTAAATTCATACATTTATTTTTAAATGTACTCCTCCCTCTGTAGCCAAAAGTTTGGAAACATTTTTATTTTTCTTTGAGTTTTATAAAAATATATCGATAAACAAATCGTAGAGAAGTTTCCGACCATGCATTAAAGAACAAATAAAGAAACATATGAAAAGATAAAGCAAAGTTAAGGCTTTAAATCTGCGTTCGAATTTTTTTCTGCGACATTTTGTTCCTAAATTACATAAAATTAAAAATTGTTATTTTTTTGCAATATTTTTCATGTTTCTTTGAAACACTTTAGTTATAAAAAAAAAAGAAAAAATTCAAATATACATATTTAAAATTTTACATTTAGCCTCAAAATGCGCGGCCAAAAAAATTGTACGATTTTTTTTTCACTGAGATATATAATTTTTCATGAAAAACAAAAAATCGGAAATATATCCAGAATTTCAAAAAATATCACTTTCCAAAACTATTGGCTGGGGATGTATATATTTATTTGGTTATTTATATATTTATTATTAATTTTAGTCTAACGAAATGAATACAATAATTCTTCGATTAATGAATATTCCTCAATATGTTCATATTCGCAAGGAGGTAAAATAAATTCAATAATATCTATTAAACAATTGAAATAAATTATTTAAACTTAAATAACAATCACTTTGCAGATTTATCAATTTACATTACAAATAATACATCATCCATTAAAGTTGTCTGGACTAGGTCTCTTCGATTTGGGCAATGACTTCTTGCGAAAAGTGTGTTTTTATACTTACATATACTTCTATATTTTATTAAATATTAACATTTTTATATTTTGCACTCTTACCGTTACATTCGTTACTAAACGTTTATTATTATTACTTAGATAAAATTTTAGTTTTATTTTATAGCATTAAAATGAGAATATAAATCTACATATAAAAATCCAGTTTAAAATATTATCTTTATTTATTTCTTATCAAAACTATTGCAATATTAAAATTTAATCAACATATTATTTCTTCCAGATTTCCGTGACAATTGTGATGATTTTAATTATCATAATACAAATGCTTGATACATCTAAAGGCGCTTTTAACGGCTTATAAAAATATGAAATTAATATCCCGAAGAGATATAGAATATGATACAAGATATGAGAACTATTATTTGCAAATCAAAAATATATTTTCTGATTTTATTGACATTTTTCGAATATAGTGAATCGCAATGTTATATTTAATAGTGCACAAATTCTTAAATTTTAAAATATTCCTTAATTATTAATATTTGTTAAATGAGCAAATCCTTGCGTAGCAGTAAAATTTATAATTTTTTCTTATAAAATTTTGTTTATAAAATATTGTACTATATATCAGAGTAAGTGTATTGTGAATAAATATAACAACTTTAATACACAATTACATCGAAGTCACAATTTTTGAATTGTGTTAAGAAACTACAACATATTCCAGCCCATGACAGCATTACAATGGATTGTTCAGAAAGTTATAATTATTTGGAAAAATAATCTAAATTGCACAATCTGACAATTACGAAAATTTTAATTTTGAAAATTTTCGAATAAAATAACAATCTGATAGATATTGTAGTCTAGCAGATGTCGTCAAGCGTTGTTATTTTTGTAATGCAAATGGATTTTATTCCTCGATAATCCTATGTAATCATACAAAGGGCTTATGTAACCAATGCTGAAAAAAATAAATGTATTTTAAATTTATAATACAAAATACAAAATTTTAAATATTATCAAGTTTATTAACAAATAGTCTATATTATTGATAGTTTATTTAAAGTAGTTACTAAGTTTTATATTTTGTATTTTGTATTACAAATATAAAATACAAAATGTAAAACTTACTATTTTGTTCTCTGAGTATAACATGTTATGACAAGCGGT
>NW_017259279.1:1350836-1363884 GCF_001594045.1 Atta colombica | reverse complement strand
ATATATATATATATATATATATGCAGGGTGTCCCACATAACTGTGATCACGATTTTTCTGGCATTCCGATGATCTGACAAAAATTAATTTGGAAAAGTTTATCAGCTTTCAGTCGACTACAAATTGCAATATTAAAAATTTGCAAAATATTCTTTCTTAAACAGTCAAGGTCACCTTAATTTTTTTAATGGTACTACATATTTTTTACTAATATTGTAATTGGTGTCAAGACGAGTTCAATAACCTGCTATACTGTGATCTTGAGATGACTTATAGTCAGAGGTAAAGAACAAACATAGCCATTTTGTGATATTCTCGAATGTAGTTCACGCGTATATGTAATATGTAGAAAAGTATCAACATAATTTGTAGTATAGTGTAGCTCGACCGCTTCAACAATTCTTGTGTTTAGTTCGTTGTTAGAGCAAATCATAAATCAGTCTCAGTTTGTCGAAAATGTATTCCTATAATAAGAAAGTTGATATGCTGTTAATACTTGATGAATGTAAAAGAAATTGCACGTGAAGCTGCAATTCTGTATGTCATAAGGAGGATGTATACTCACAAAGACATCACCCGTGTGCAATAACGTTTTATAACATTGAAAAAAATTTAAGAAATTATGGAGAATTTGAAAAGAAAAAAAGGAACAAATACATTAAATACAACTGCAGACAATACTCTTATGATCTTAGCACATTTAGAAGAAGATCCGCACACTTCCATTCATGCAGTTACTACTGAAACTGGTTTATCTAAGTATTCTGTTTATAAGATTCTGTTTATAAGATATAAAACAGAATCGTTATCATCCTTATAAAATGACCAAAGTACAACATTTACATATAACTGAATCACAACGTCGTCTAAATTTTATAACATAGTTAGTTGTCACATACGAAAGTAATCCTGAAATATTACAGAATATCCTATGGACAGAAGAATGTAAGTTCTCAAATAATGGTATAATTAATCGTCAAAATCATCACTTTTGATCGAAGGATAGTCCCCATTGGTTCTGAAAACATAATTTTCAACAGAAAGTTACAGTGAATGTTTGATGTGATCTAATATACAATCATCTGATTGGACCTTACTTTTATGAAATTTTATGAAACAGAATTTGACAGCCCAAGCTTACTTAAATTTTCTTCGTTCTCAACTTCTAATATTGTTGCAAGTGCTTCTGAATGATGTTGTGCAACGTATTTATTTCCAACAAGATGATTGTCCATCTCATAACGCTCGGATTGTTGTTCAAAATTCACCAAAATTCAAAATACGGAGAACATTGATTGAGCACTTACGGATCAATTCCTTGGCCACTTCAGCCCCTCGATTTGTCACTAGATTTTTTTCTGGGGTCATTTGCAATCAAGAATCTAAGCGATTCAAAATATGGAACTTTTAAAGCAACGAATCCGTACAGCATGCGAAGAAATTCGTGACAACATTATAGGATCAACTAATGGAAATTTATTACATAGAGCGGAATTGTGCCTACAAGAAAATGGACTACAATTTGAACACTATTGTAATTACATAATTTCTGTCATTAAATTTGTTATAATTTTTTGTTCTTTTTTATTATGCTACTATTTTTGTTTATAATTTATTATTTTATATATAGTTTCATTTAAAAACAAGAATCCATATCTGTGAAAAAATAGCAGATACAAAAATCTTTTTTTACTGTAGAATAGTCCATATAAAAAATTTAATACTCATAAAATAATTTTTCACGACAATGTTTCCGTTCATTAATCCCACAACTGTAAGATCATCTCAAGATCATAGTATAGCCTGTCATTGAACTCGTCTTGACATCAGTTACAATATTATGAAGTAAAAAATATGTAGTGCCATTTAAAAAAATTAGAGTTAACTTTTGACCTTAACTTTTTTCCTAAAAAAGAATATTTTGCAAATTTTTAATATCACAATTTGTAGTCGATTGAAAACTGATTAACTTTTATCTAAACTAATTTTTGTCAGATTATCGTAAGTGCTGGAAAAATCGTGATTACAGTTACGTAGGACATCCTGTATATATATTTTCTTATAAAGTTTGCAATGTGAATAATTAATTTATTATTAAATTAAATTTAAGAAAGTATTTAATTACGTCGCGTTAATGTAATATACATATATTATATGTGCAATGTATTATATATAATAACGAATCCGCGTTACCTTAATTTATATCATTTATACATCTATACTCATATAAATTAAATTGAACCTTTATTAAATATCTATTTATTACTTTCCGATTAGTTAATTATATAACATACAAAAATAAAATTTTTATTTAGAATATATTATTTAGAATATATTAATTAATCATAAAATATTATTAATTATAATAATATGTCCATTTAAAAATTAATCTAATTAAATTTAATTAAAAAAACTATTTATTGCAAAAATTACGTATATTGCTATTTAATCAAAGAACTACTCAAACTGGAAACACTTGCAGTAACATTTCGTTATTATTCTTATCGACATAATAGTGTCATTAAATAGGATCAGCGAAAAATTTGTCAATATATATAACGCTAATGCATTGATGTATAAATTATTTTGTGTCATTCTAGACCACGAAACATTAACTATATATTGATCTAATGAAGTCCAATAGATGTCAGTTTACATTAGGAACGATAATGATGAGTATAATGGAATCCATAGAACAAGCTATATATCCTTTGTTCCTGACGTGGCATATTCTTGGTCTTGGTGTTTATACTTCAAAACCTTATTTGAGTACATTGTACAATGTAACAGTGTGGTGCGCTTACAGTTACCTTTTTTATTATACGGTGTTCGCTGTCAATGCAGAAAAATGGTTTTTAGCACCTTCTACTTTAATCTGTAATGGGATTAACTTACTTGTCAGTATTACATCTATTATTATGAGTTTATGTCGATATAAGGTACATATATATTCAATGCTTAAATTAACTTACTTAAGTCTGTTGTAATTCTTTATAATAAAAATATAGTTATATAAATATAATTTTCGCGTAAATACAACTTACAATAAATAAATATAATATAAATATAATATATCTACTTGTCTAATATTATTCAGAGATTACGAAAATTCATAAAAAGACTTGCTAATGTAGATGATACATTAGAAGAGTTAGGCACTCTTAAAATATATCGAAAGTTGCAAATACGAATAAAAAGAATATTAATTGGATGGTTAGTGTGTACTCAAATAGTAAATATAAGCGACATAACATGGTTTTGTCGCTATATACGGAATTCATGGTGCATGATCACGCCTTATATTACGAATCATATTCAAAATGCCAACATGTTTGTGGATTTAGTATTTATAACTTGTTTATGGTTTGTATAAAATTTAAATATTTGTATACTACATATTAATTAATATCTGTTTTAGAAATAAGTTATTACTATAAAGTTATTACCATAAATATTTTTTAGAAAATTAATATTTTTTTAATAAAATAATTTAATAGTAGATATAATACAGATAATGGATAGATATAATACACATACAATTCTGAAACTGAAATAAAATTAAATACAATATTTTTATAAATTTAAATTAATTATTCTTATTTAAAAACTATATATATATATATAACAAATTTATATGTATTTTCAAAATTATCTGTAGCATATTTATTATAATTTTAAAATTGTGAAATCTTTCTTTTGTAGGTATATTGGTACTAGATTTGATAAGTTAAATAAATACATAAAATACTTGTTGTTGAGAGAAGAACATATAAAATGTATCCAAGGAGAAATAGTAGTGCCTATTCATCGATCTATCTTGTGTACTAATAATTACAAGCATGTATTATGGATCATAATGTAAATCAATACACAAATATATTTGGATAGATTACTATTAGATATGAGAAAAAGTTCGTGGCGTTTTTCCCATTAGATGGCATTAAAAAATGCCACGAACTTTTTCCCACGCCTAATATTATTAGATATAAATTTTGATCTAGCATTGCATAAAAGTGTCCCATATAACATATTTTATGAGAAAGACATTCTGTTCCATAAAAAACTCTTTGGGGACATAGGATAAGTATGCCATCGATGGATCGAAGCAACAAATGGATCAGTTAACTATTTTTGTATTTTTTATTATACATGACATGTCGTGGCACGTGTATGTGATGTAGAAAATATAAATTAGTAAAGATACAATCGCTATGTTAATTACATTCACATAGACGCAGCAAAGATACCATAATTTCGCAAAATTTTTGTATATTTTGATTTTATTTTCCCCGATTTTGCAAAGATTATGGAAAAAAGAAACTATTTAACGGAAATATACTTTATTAATCGTTATAGTCCATTAAAGTTGAAGATATATTTAAAATAGAATATACTTTATTTTTGGCTATTTAGCATAGTATTGTATTGTAAAATAATAATACATAGATCATGTGATGTGTAATTGTTTGATATTCGATTTTCAGAAGATCAAATGATGGATAACCGACAGTCTATATCTAATATCGATATCTATCTAATCGATGGACTATACGATAGTCCATCTATAGCAACAATAATCCAACAATCGCAAAAAATAAAATAATAAAATAAATTCTAGTCTCACAGAGATGAATACATTTTTTTTCAAAGTATGATAGCAAAAATATCTGATAGCAAAAGATTTTCGAAAATATATGCACTGTACAATTTGTTATTCGGCATAAAAGTAGAATTCTTATAAATTAATTAGCTTAGAAAGTCCATTGATGGCGTGCTTATCCTAGGTGTTGTCCTTGACACTTTTACAACATAACTTGAAAGTCTGTTGTAAGGGACTGCGTTTAAAATTTGACAGAAATTTGAGATTTAATTAGTTAATATAATCCATTTAGATAGAATATTATTTTTCTAATTTATTATTTTTTTATGCTCCTATTAATAATTTATATATTTTAACTCTTTTATGTAGACATCTCCATTTGGAATTATGCCAACTTGCTCGTGAATTAAACTCAATATTTGAAATACAGATAACTATATCAACAATAGCTTATTTGACACATGTGACAAGAGATATTCGTTATATGTTTATACGTATAACATCAAAGGATGACTTCATCCCGCTAACAGATTGGATTAACATTAATATTTGGTTGTTTTATTATGCAACTAGAATTTTTTACTTAAATTATGTCTGCGAAAGTATTAATGTTAAGGTAAATCCACACACATACATAATTTTGAATATTTACCTCCTCCCTCCCCCGCGATCACAGTTGGAAACATTTTTGATTTTTCGCACTTTACCAAAAATTAAATATCTTGATAAAAAAATGATAGAGAAGTTTTTGTCTCATTTTAAAGCGCAAGTTAAAGCTTTAAATCTGCGTTTGAATTTTTTTCTGAGACATTTTGTTTCTACATTATACAAAATTGAAAATTTATATTTTTCTATAATATTATCTTATTTTGATGTACTACGGTTTGATGAAACATGATCGGATAAAATTTAATATAAAAGTATTTTAAAGTAGATTCCTTAAATTTTAAAACGCTTTTAGAAAAAAATTGGTACGCTAATTTTTCACAAAGATGTCGAATTTTTTTATTGTGTAGAATTTTATAGTGCATATAACTTTTTTAAAATGGACAGTTGGAAAAAATTTGTTTTAATTTTGAAAGAATTTGTACAAAGTTTACACAATAAGGTTTATACAATAAAGTAATTCAGAATCTTTATCGAAAATCATTATACCATTGTTTCTAAATAGTATTTTAAAATTTAAAAAGCCTATTTAAAATTTTTTCCAATTAATAATTTCACTGAACTAGAGCGTTTCGAGGAAACAAAAATAATGCAAAAATAATAATTTTATTATGTAACTTAGAAACAAAATTTCATAAAAAAAAATTTAAATCTATATTTCAAGCCTTGTTTGTGAGCGTGATCACGAATTCCTTTACGATTTTTTTTCACTTTAGAGATATATAATTCTTTTGAAAAACGAAAAAATCGAAATGTTTCCAAAACATCAAAGAATATTAATTTTAAAAATTTTGATGTCCATATATTTATATATGACAAATTATTGATTTTAGTCTAACGAAATGAATACAATAATTCGTCGATTGACAGATGTTCCTCAATATGTTGGTATTCACAATGAGGTAAAATAAATTCAATAACTAAATTCAACATTTATGAGATATCTGAAGTGAATTACTTAAACTTAAATAACAACCATTGCAGATTTACCAGTTTACACTACAAATAATACATCATCCACTAAAATTGACTGGATTATGTCTCTTCGATTTTGGCAATGACTTCTTGCGAAAAGTTTGTTTCTGTATTTATATTTCTAAATTTTATTAAATATTTTTATTTTTATATTTTACACTAAATTACATTGGTGGTTATCAAACTTGTCACAGCTTAGATAAATTTTTTATTTTATTTTATGGTATACTATAATAAAAATTTGTACTACGTATAAAAAACCTATCCAAAATATTATCTTTATTTATTTCTTATCAAAACTGTTGCCATATTAAAATTTAACACTATTCTTTCAGATTACCGTGAGAATTGTGACGATTTTGATTATCATAATTCAAATGCCTGGAGCATCTAAAACTTTTAAGGGCTTTTAAAAATATGATAAAGTTTATATCCCGAAGAGATAGAGTAAAAGCAAGGAATAACTAAAACTTGACAAATTTTATAAAAATATCGTTTTAATAATTGCAAACACACACACACACACACACACACACACACACACACACACATACACACACACACATACACACACACACACACACACACACACACACACATACACACACACACATACACACACACACACACACACACACATCGAACGTAAAATATTTTGCAAAAAATCTTTTTATATAATAATGTTTTTAAATTTTATACAATAATACATATTGTATAATAATCGTCCTATTTAAAAATTCATTCACAAATAATTACATTATATTTTTAGCAATATAAGTTGATTAAACATTAATTGAACCTAAATTTTTAAAGTGTTGTTAGTACGCTCAAATCAAAATATAAATTGTTAAATTTTTATCTATATTATTCATTTCTCATTTATTTCGTATTTTTGTTACTATATATTGCTTATACTGATAAATAATATAAAACATTTTAATGAGGTACGATTCAGACTATGCCTTCAACAAGTCTCCCCTTAAAATGTTTAGAAATATAAGATTAATAAATATAAATATATCTTTAATAATTACATTTATTTATTACGTAAATTTTTTAGCTCTATTCGGAACTTTATTGAACAGCTTGAGACATAAATGACTACGTTGAAATGCAAATGACTTTGCAGATGATATGTTTCATTATTTTAATTGGAATGTTTTATTTTCAATTCCACATACTATTACATTAGAAACAAATATAAAATAATAATACAGCACAAAAATTAATGATTTTTAGCTTACTGTATGATTTATCATTTATTTAATTAAGCTTATATTATTAAACCATATGTACGAAAGTGTTAGTACCAAGATAAATATTTTTAGTATTACTCAGAACAGTAGAAAATTAAAATAGATCCAATTATTCTTATGATTAAAAAGTTGCATTACATAATAAATAATATAATCCTCAACTTCTCTAGATTAATCATAGCAAACAATAAAACAAACATTTATAGAAAAATAAATTTTAGTTATAAAATAAAAAATTAAGTAATTTCTCTAGATTATTCTCTAGATTAATTAATCACGTATTTATAGAAAAGTTCAACGATATATATATAACGCTAATGTATTGATGTATAAATTATTCTGTGTCATCCACGAAACATTAGCTGTATATTGACCTAATGAAGTCCAATAGTCATACGATGTCAGTTTACATTAGGAACGATAACGATGAGTATGATGAATTCTATAGAACAAGCTATATGTCCTTTGTTCCTAATGTGTCATCTTCTTGGTCTAGGCGTCTATACTTCAAAGCCTTATTTGAGTACATTGTACAATGTGACAGTGTGGTGCGCTTACAGTTACCTTTTTTATTATACGGTGATCGCTCTCAATATAGAAAAATGGTTTTTAGCATCTTCTACTTTAATCTGTAATGGGATTAACTTACTTGTCAGTATTACATCTATTATTATGAGTTTACGTCAATATAAGGTACATATATTCAACATTAAAATTAGCTTAAGTCGCTATTGCAATTCTTTATAAAAATACAGTTATATAAATGTAATTTTCGCGTAAATGTAACTTACAATAAATAAATTATGTATTCTTGTCTAATATTATTCAGAGATTGCAAACATTTATGAAGAGACTTGCTGATGTAGATGATACGTTAGAAGAGTTAGGTACTCTTAGAATATATCGAAAGTTGCAAATACGAATAAAAAGAACATTAATTGGATGGTTGGTGTATACTCAAATAGTAAACATAAGCGACGTGACATGGTTTTTTTACAATGTAGAGAATTCATGGTGCATGATTACGCCTTATATTACGAATCATATTCAAAATGCCAACATGTTTGTGGATTTAGTATTTACAACTTGTTTATGGTTTGTATAAAATTTAAGATATTTGTATATACACATTAATTAATATCTATTTTAGAAACAACTTATTATCATAAATATTTTTTAGAAAACTAATATTTTTTTAATAAAGTAATTTAAAATAAGAATTTAATAATAGATATAATACAGATACAATTTTGAAACTGAAATAAAATTTAATATTTAATGTTTTTATAATTTAATGTTTTTATAAATTTAAATTAATTATTCTTATTTAAAACTGGATATTATATAACAAATTTATACATATAAATTTATACATATATACATTTAAAGTTGTAGCTTAGTCACCATAAATTTTAAAATCTTGAAATCTTTTTTTTTTGTAGGTATATTGGTACCAGATTTGATAAGTTAAATGAACACATGAGATACTTGTTGTTGAGAGAAGAACATGGTATAAAAAATATACGGAGAAAAATAGTAGTACCTATTCATCGATATATCATGTGTATTGATAATTACAAACGCGTATTTTGGATCATAATGTAAATTAGTACACAAATGTGTGTGTGTGTGTATGTGTGTGTGTGTGTGTGAGATATTTGAACATATTATTACTACTATTATTGAATAGATTTCGATCCGATCTAGCGTTCAATAAAAACATTATATAAAAACGCCCCATACAGTGAACTTTATCAAAAAGACATTGTAGAAACGTCCTTAAAAAATATTTAGAGGATGTTCTCTCATAGATTGTTCTCTGAATATTTTTACGATGCCTCTTGAAAGTCTGTAAAGAACGTTAAAATTTGCGTTTAAAATTTGGCAGAAATTTGAGATTTAATATAATCCATTTAGATAGAACATTATTTTTTTAAATTGTTATTTTTTATGCTCTTATTAATAATTTATATATTTTGACACTTTTATGTAGACATCTTCATTTGGAATTATGCCAACTTGCTCGTGAATTAAACTCAATATTTGAAATACAGATAACTATATTAATAATAGCTTATTTGACATATTTGACAAGAGAAATTTGTTATATGTTTATACGTATAATATTAAAGGATGATTTCATATCGCTAGCAGAATGGATTAACATTAATATTTGGTTGTTTTATTATGCAACTAGAATTTTTTACTTAAATTATGTCTGCGAAAGTATTAGTGTTAAGGTAAATCCACACACATTCATAATTTTGAATATTTATCTCCCCCCTTCCCCGCGATCACAGTTGGAAATATTTTTGTTTTTTCGCACTTTTCCAAAAATGAAATATCTTGATAAAAAAATGGTAGAAAAGTTTTTGTCCCATTTTAAAGCGCAAGTTAAAGCTTTAAATCTGCATTTGAATTTTTTTCTGAAACATTTTGTTTCTACATTATACAAAATTGAAAATTTATATTTTTCTATAATATTGTCTTATTTTGATCCACTATGATTTGATGAAACATGGTCGGACAAAATTTAATATAGAAGTATTTTAAAAACTTTTTAAGTTTTAAAACGCTTTTAGAAAAAAATTAGTACGCTTATTTTTCGCAAAGATATTGAATTTTTTTATTTTGTAGAATTTTATACTGTATATAAACTTTTTTAAAAATTGGCAATTGGAAAAAATTTTTTTTAATTTTAAAGTATTTGTACGTACTAAGCACATTATAATTAACATTTTTCCTTTGTTTTTATTTTTTTTATATAAACTTAATTTACACAATAAAATTTATATAATAAAGTAATTCAGAATCTTTGCTAAAAACATTGTATCGTTTCTAAATAGTATTTTAAAGAGTTTAAAAAGTTTATTTAAAATTTTTTTCAATCAATAATTTCACTAAATTAGAGCGCTTTGAGGAAACAAAAATATTGCAAAAATTATAATTTTCCATTTTATGTAACGTAGAAACAAAATTCATAGAAAAAAATTTAAACATATGTTTAAAGCTTTGTCTTTGAGTTTTAAAATGCGTGATTAGGAATTTCTTTACAATTTTTTTTTCACTGAGGTATGTAATTTTTTTTGTGAAAAATGAAAAAATCGAAGTGTTTCCAAAACTTCAAAGAATATCAATTTTTAAAACTTTGATATATATGTCAATATATTTATTTGATTATTTATATATGACAAATTATTGATTTTAGTCTAACGAAATGAATACAATAATTCATCGATTAACAGATGTTCCTCGATATGTTGGTATTCGCAATGAGGTAAAATAAATTCAGTAATATTTTTATGAGACATGAAGTGAATTACTTAAACTTAAATTACTATCATTCTATGCAGATTTACCAGTTTACACTACAAATAATACATCATCCACTAAAATTGTCTGGACTAGGTTTTTTCGATTTTGGCAATGACTTCTTGCGAAAAGTTTGTTTCTGTATTTATATTTCTAAATTTTATTAAATATTTTTATATTTTTATATTTTACACTAAATTACTTTCGTTATCAAACGCTTGTTACAGCTTAGATAAAATTTTGACTTTATTTTATGGCATACTAGAATAAATATTTATATCTACGTATAAAAAAACCTGTCTAAAATATTATCTTTATTTATGTCTTATCAAAATTGTTGTCATATTAAAATTTAATTAATATTTCTTTCAGATTACCGTGATAATTGTAACGATTGTAATTATCATAATCCAAATGCACACATCTAAAAACGCTTTTAAGGGTTATTGATAATCAAGTTACTCTTTAATACACACTTTTGATTCATTCGTGTAATGTACATTTTTTTTCTTTGAAATATAATACTATAAATACACCTGATCAAATACCGGTCTTTTCTATTCCTGAAAAGAACCAGTCTTTTCTATTCCTGAAAATAGATTTGGCATCAAGAGAACAGTTTTTTGGAGCCTTAATTCGTGTATCTTTTAACTAGAATAACTCCGAAATTCACTTCTGGATTTCAAATGACACATCATGTGTATAAAGTGATCATTTTAACTAAAAAATTTTTATTTTTATATTTTAAACTAATTCTCGTTTTTTTTGTTTGTATTGCGAGAATATAATGCAAACATAAATATTAAATTAATATTTTATTGCATAGCGTTAATCTAATATACATATATTATATGTGCAATTTGTTATATATTATTATATATTATTACGTATTATTATGTATTATATATTATTATGTACTTATCTTAACTTCTATTGTTCATATGTATATTCATTTATATTAAATTGTATCTTTTAAATATTCATTGATTACTTTCTGATTAATTAATTATGTAACATATAAAAATGAATTTCTTTATTCACAATATCAATTAATCATAGAATATTATTGATAATAAAAGTATATCAATTTAAAAATTAATTCATAATTATTTAAAATATACATATACCATTTAATCTCTATCATAGTTTTATTCATAACAATAACAATTTTAATACGGAATTAAATATTTTAATCAAGGAATGTACCCAAGATGGAAATATTTGCAGTAACATTTTGTTATTATTATTAGGCGACATTATAGATTAACTGTATCAAATTTATAGAAAAAAATTGAACACTATATATAATGCTAATGAATTGATGTATAAATTATTCTGCCTTCGATAAATTAACTGTACGTTGGCCAAATGAAGTTCAATAGATATACAATGTCAGTTTACATTAGGAACGATAATGATGAATATCGAATCTATAGAACAAGCTATACGTCCTTTATTCCTGATGTGGCATATTCTTGGTCTTGGTGTTTATACTTCAAAACCTTATTTGAGTACATTATACAATGTAACAGTGTGGTGCGCTTACAGTTACCTTTTTTATTATACAGTGTTCACTGTTAAAGCAGAAAAATGGTTATTTGCATCTTCTACTTTAATCAGTAATGGAATTAATATTCTTGTTAGCATTACATCTATTATTATGAGTTTACGTCAATATAAGGTATATGTACATATTCAAATTAATTTATTTAGGTCTGTTAATTTATTGTAATTAATTCTTTATAATAAAAATATAGTTAAATAAATATAATTTTTTCGTAAATAAGACTTGCAATAAAAATATAAATTATTTTTTTTGTCCAATATTGCTTAGAGATTGCAAAAATTCATAAAGAGACTTGCTGCTGTAGATGATACATTAGAAGAATTAGGCACTCTTAAAATATATCAAAAGTTGCATATACGTGTAAAAAGAACATTAATTGGATGGCTGGTGTGTACTCAAATGGCAAATACAAGTGACAGGATATGGTTTTGTAATAATCTAGATAGTAAATGGTGTACAATCATATCTTATATAACGAATCATATTCAAAATGCCAACATATTTGTGGATTTAATATTTACAACTTGTTTATGGTTTGTATATTATTTAAGATATTTGTATTTATTACATATTAATTAATATCTGTTTTTGAGATGCATTATTATCGTAAAAAATTATTTTTTATAAAAATATTTTTTAATAAAAGTAATTTAATAGCAGATGTCATCCAGA
>NW_017259279.1:1349025-1350736 GCF_001594045.1 Atta colombica | reverse complement strand
GATATAATTTTAAAAATAAAATTTAATACATTTTTATAAATTTAAAATAATTTCTTATTTAAAATTGGATATATGTAACAAATTTATATATATTTTTAAAGTTATGTGTAGTTTATCCATAAATTTTAAAATTATGAAATCTTTCTCATGTAGGTATATCGGTACTAGATTTAATAAGTTAAATGAACACATGAGATACTTGTTGTTAAGAGAAGAACATGGTATAAAAAATATACAGAGAAAAATAGTAGTGCCTACTCATCGATATATCATGTGGATTAATAGTTACAAGCGCATATTTTGGATCATAATGTAAATCAGTAACACAAATGTATTTGAATATATTATTATTACTATTATTGGATTTTGATCAGATTTAGCATTCAATAAAAGCTTTGTATAAAAACGCCCCATACCATGAATTTTATCACAGAGAACGTCCTTAAAAAAGGGACATAGGTATTATTCTCTGAACATTTTTAAGACGCCCCTTGAAAGTCTGAGTTATAGGGAACTGCGTTTAAAATTTAGTAAAAATTTGAGATTTAATTAATATAATTAGTTAATATAATAATCCATTTAGATAGAACATTATTTTTTTAATTTATTATTTTTTATGCTCTTATTAACAATTTATACATTTTGACACTTTTATGTAGACATCTCCATTTGGAATTATGCCAACTTACTCGTGAATTAAATGCAATATTTGAAATACCGATAACTATATTAACAACAGCTTATGTGACATATGTGATAAGAGCATTTCGTTATATCTTTATACATATAATGATAGACAATGACGTCGAGTTATTGGATTTTCTTAACTTTATTGTTTGGATGCTCTTATATGCAACTAGACTTTTTTGCTTAAATTATGTGTGCGAAAGTGTTAGTGTCAAGGTAAATCCACATATTATTTTAAATATACACATTCCGCGACCAGAAGTTTGGAAAGATTTTTGTTTTTTTTCACGTTTTACAAAAAATTAAATATCTCAATTAGAAAATTATAAATAAGTTTTCACGTAAAGCAGAAAGGGCTTTAAATCTATAGTTTGATGAAATATGGTCGGACAAAATTTACTATAAAAATATTTTAAAATGGACTTTCTAAATTTTTAAATGTTTCTAGAAAAAAATTGATACGATAACTTGTTGCAAAGATGTCAAACTTTTTTATAGTGTAAAATTTTATTGTGTATATTTTTTAAAATTGACAGTCGAAAGTTTTTTAAAACTTTTGAAAAATATTTATCAAGAAAAAAATATTTAGCAAATCAAGCACATTATGTTGTAACTATATTTAATTTGTAATATTTTTCCCTTTTTTTTTAGAGAAAGTAAGTTTACACAATAAAATTTACGTAATAAATAATTTAATAACTGTGTAAAAAATCTTATATTACCTTTTCTAAATAGTATTTTAAAGCGTAGAAAACCTATTTTAAATTTTGTCCAATGTTAATTTTACTGAACTGGAGTGCTTCAAAGAAACAAAAATATTGCAAAAAATAATCTTCTAAAATAATTTTCAATTTTTTGTAATTTAGAAACAAAAGATTATAGAAAAAAATTTAAGTAGATTTAGAGCTTTATCTTTGAGCTATAAAATGTATGGTCAAAAACTTCTTTTTTTTCACTGAGATATACATATAATTTTTTGTGAGAGACAACAAAAGTGTTACCAAAATTTCAAAAAAGTATCCAA
>NW_017259279.1:1347103-1348925 GCF_001594045.1 Atta colombica | reverse complement strand
TCCTCAATATGTTGGCATTCATAAGGAGGTAAAAGAAATTTTAATAATATCTATGAAACAATTGAAATAAATTATTTAAAATTAAATAATCATTCTATGCAGATTTACCAGTTTACACTGCGAATAATACATCATCCACTGAAATTGTCTGGACTAGGTCTTTTCAATTTTGGCAATGACTTTTTGCGAAAAGTTCGTTTCTATATTTATATTTTTATATTTTATTAAATATTTTCATTTTTATATTTTATCAAATTATGTTTTTCATTTTTCGTTCTTCCATTTTTCATTTCATGCGTTTCAGCGAAACGCTTATTGTTATTATTTAGGTAAATCTTTGTTTTATTTTATGATATATTAGAATAAAAATATAAATTTACATACAAAAAACCTGTCTAAAATATTACATATTATTATTATTTTTATTTATTTCTTGAAAATTATTGCCATATTAAAATTTAATCGACATTATTTCTTTCAGGTTAGCGTGACAATTGTGACGATTTTAATTATCTTAATCCAAATGCCTAGCACATTTAAAGGCTCTTTTAAGGGCATTTAAAAGTTGTGTGTTAATCTTAATATATAATTTTGGATCATTCGTGTCCCGCGCATTTCTTTTCTTTGAAATATAATATTAAGAATATCTGATTAAATACCGGTTTTTTTTCTATTTATAAAAACAAAGTTTGCGATCTAGACAACAAGTTTTGTGCACGTTGTCGGCCTCATTTCGAGCATATGATTTAACTAGAATAACTTCGAATTTCACCTCTGGATTATCGAAATGATTCATCGGTATATAGTATACTTTTTTGTAACTAAAAAAATTTTTATTTTTTTCTTTGTTTTCAACTTAATTCTTGTTTGTATTGCCGGAATATTTAGCGAATTGTTTAAAACAGAATTTAATCCTAGAACAACATATTACTAAATACAATTTTTAACACTCTGGTAATAAATATTATATGTCAGTAATATTATAATATTATGTTGTCTGTAATATTATAAAAAACATTCTAATAAATTATAAGTTTTTTCATTACAATAACAATAAAATATATTGTTCATAATGTATATGCAAATATATCTATTCCACAAAATTGAAGATAAAATATCTTCAATTTAGAGAATCATTCATGCGTATTAAAAAAATATTATTTTCAGATTACTAAATATAATAATTAAATTTTATGGACAGCTGACACTTGAACTATTGGAACGTGTGTGCTGATTTGCGATAACTGTAAAGTTTTGTCACCCCAATAATTGAGAATGAATTAAAATGAATTGATATTTTTATAAGTATTTTAAGTCCATTGAATGTAATTAACAAAAAAAATTTTAATTTAATTTAATTTAATTGGATCAATAAACTACATTTCTTATTCAGAATTTTGAATTGAGAAATATTTACAATGCACAAATATGTTTTAATTCCTATAAATGAATAAAGACGAATTGTGCACTTGATTTGAAAAGGATTTATTTTAACGTTCGAGAATGCATATTTTTGAAAATCTGAATCTATTTCAATCCATTTTCGTTTACTAGGACGCACATGTTCTAATAAATTTATACAAGTAGTTTGTGTTGGATGTGGGAAAAATTATCATTTTTCTCACATCCAACGCAATATATAGTGTGTGTGTGTGTGTATATATATATATATACACACACACACACTCTATATATATATATAACTTTTTAAAAAAGGTAAAAAAGGCGTTAAGAATATACGTGCTTCTCAAAGACCTAAGTGTCCAACCCAAATCTAATCTAATGATATGTAATCTAATGATACATACTATTTCTTCAAAAC
>NW_017259279.1:1343929-1347003 GCF_001594045.1 Atta colombica | reverse complement strand
TATATATAGAGTGTAGTAAAGAAGATATAAGGAATGAGAGGAGCGAAAACCGCCCTGCAGATATATTTATATATATTCTATAACTCTTAACACAAAATTTCGTTATTATAATCTCGCTGTACAATTTTTTTATTATGGCAAAAAAGTTATACAACGGCTTATAACAATAATAAAAGAGTTATTTATTGAATTATTTACAAAATAGGTCTGCTGGCATTTTCTTTTACTAAAAGAATTAGTGTAGGACGGGGCTATTCCATCAGTTTTAATTTTAAAATAATATGAAAAAAAAATTTTAAATGGCAAACAATATTTTTTTGCAGTAATGTACTTACAATTACAATATTATGATTGCTTCTTGAATGCACAAGCACCTTTAAATAATTAACATGCTGTTTAAAAAAATAAATATTGTTATGAAAAATGAACAAAAAAGCCCTCTACCTTATTTATTACTAAAATTGAAAAATACTGACAGAAAAGATTATTCTTTTATTTATTCGATTATCGTTTTCATATTCATAGCTTCAATAAAATTATCTCTTCTATTTATATATTACATTAAACTTGATTTATTTTTACAGCCTTAAACTTTGGATCTTTTTGAAGGGAACATTTAAGGAACATCTATTCTGTAACTTTTAATGGTCATAACTGTAACGTTACAGTCCTTAAGAATTATAAAATACGTTCCTTATTTCTTACATCTAAACATTTTTTTCCTTCAAATCTACATCACTTCTGATATTTTCGACTTTCGGCTTCTAATATTTTCGGCTTTTAACGACTTTACGACTAATTCTCGTTTTTCAAAAGATTTTTTCTTCTTTTTTTAGAAGGACGATCATTGAATGCATCTTCTTTATCTTCATCTTTGTTCTCATGGATCCTTTTACGATGCGAATGATAATGATGTTTCTTTCTAGACGATATTTTAATCTTAGAACTTCTTATAGTTGATTTTGAACTCTTTCTCTGTCTTTTATCGTTCGTGTATCTCTGCGACTGTTTCCTTTTTGTGGAATGAGAACATTTCATCTCTTTCGTGCGATCCAATTCAGTCTCGGGAGATTCGGACCATCTCCAGCTGCGATCTTTTTCGCTATCATCTCGATCAGACTCTTCCCATTTAGATTTACTTCTAAAAAAACAAAAAGAATTAAATAATAATAGAAACTTTTATCACACACAATTCATTTTTAATCTACTTTATTACAGCGCATTGACTTATTTTTTTATAATATTATCTTCTAGCGAAAATAAAGGTTAGAATCAATTAAATTTAAAGGGAAAATAATAAACATAAATAAAAACAAATAGAAACTTCTAGAAAGTATATAAATTCGAATTGCGAAATAGAAAAAAAAATGTTTTAAATAATAAAATTATGTTATGAATCTTTCTTTTCACTAGAATTGTTTTGCATCGTGTTAAATAAGTCAAAAACCTTATCGGCAAAATGATTTTATTTTTATAATACAAAATACAATAAAAATAATTATTTTGTCTACATAGGACACGTTTTTGATTGTATAATAGCGTGGGATAAATAGTAGCACAAACCTATGTTCGCTTCGTTTGCTGTCATTCGAATTGCTTTTTTCCCGTCGAGGACTTTTGATGTCGTATTTATTATGCGGATTTCGAAAGGTGTGAAGAAAATTACAGAATTTGCTGCCTTTCGGACATTTGTTTATGCCGCAGACAGCACTTCTCCAAGATGTAAAGTTGACGAATTCGCAATTGAGTTGTTTTCCAGCGTACCAGCGCCCTTTTAAGTTTCTCCAAGCTCTAGCCGCTTCTCTTTCCGTGTAATATTCAACGTACACATTACCGCGTAAGTGAATCTCCTTGTTGCAGCAACATTTAAGGGTCTTAATCCTGCCGAACGATTCCAGTTCAGTTATTACATCTTCATAAAATTCGTAAAAGTGATGCAACGTTTCTGATCTCTCGAATTCGAGTGCTACATCAGTGTCATATTCCGCTAAATTCTTCTCGAGAGAGAAATGTGAATAGAATCCGGGTATCAAAATCACTCTGCTTAAAAAGAATTTACGATGATTCTTGGAACACGCATTTCCATACCTAAGAACATTAAAAATCAATTACACATAAATATAAATTTTAAAAATAAAAATAAAAATACAATTTTAACTATAGTTGATTTCAGTTTGAATAAAACATTTCAATCCTAAATCTAAACTTATTTCGATTGAATTCAATTCAATTTTAATTTAATATAAATATGATTCTTAACAATTTTTTAATATTAAATGAAATAATTTTAAAGCTTAAAAAAGATATGACATTCTTATATCAATATATTCATCTACATATATTCATTAGTAATTCATATCAATATATATTCATAAAAAATAATGAAATTTGGATATATTCAATATACTCATAATTTCAATATTGTTAAGAATGAAATAAGATTAAGAAATCATGATATTATAATATTGTGAATATCTCTATCTATACTAACCGACAAACACCTGTTTTCGAAAAAAAGGGACAAAGTTCTTTGGTAGGTTGATTGTCGACGATTTCGCGTAAAACTTTAGGCGTTTTCACTCCATTGTCAATGTAATCATTAATCTCCTTCTGTAGTTGTTCCTGTTTACGAAGTTGTTCCTCTTGTTTCTTCTTTTCCTCGTCTTTTTTCTTTAAAATTGCCATACGTTTTGCCTCAAATTCTTTACGAATCTTCATCTCTTGCTCAAGTTTCTCTTGTTCCTCCTTTGCTTTTTGTTTCTGAAGTTCTTGCCATTTTTTCTGCGCTTTTATCTGAACAATCAAGAGACAGTAATCAATTATTTGAATTATCCAATTAAAGTAATAATTTAAAGCAATAATTTATTTCAAAATCGCGTATAAAAACAATTTTTTTTTATCTTAATAAATAAGCTTTCTGTTATATTATTAAATTTCTTAGAAAGAATATAACTTAGGAAACAGAATAAAATTTGGAAAATAATGAAATAATAATTATATATAATCAAAATATTTTTACTTATGTTCATTGATAAGACAGAATTTTATGTAAAAAGACAATTAGATATTTTTTT
>NW_017259279.1:1342220-1343874 GCF_001594045.1 Atta colombica | reverse complement strand
TATTTTGTTTTATTTTAACTTAATATGTTAAAAAGATAAATGTTTTACTATTTGGTAATTTTATACATAATTTAAATAATGAATAAACATATAATTTGTATTATTATATATCGATAATCAATTGCACCGATGAGATATTATTCAAAAACAACCCTGAGCAAATTTTTCCAGAAAGAGCCTCAAGAGCCCAGAAGTAATTGAAGAATGCTGATATTATTGACATTGATATAAATTTGCAATTATTAATATAAATATTTGGCTAACATATTTAAATTAAATTTATAATTTATTATATAAATACTCCATAAATAAGTATATATAAATAATATTTAAATACATATACATGTCTACGAAACTAATAAATCATAAATTAATAGTAATTATTAGCTTCGTATTCTTAATCATTTATACTATTGTATAAAATAATTAAGATTCATATTTTCTCCACATTAACATTTCAAATTACAAAAAGAAATTTCGTTAAATTTTTTAAATAAGCTATTATAAAATAAGTTATATATAGAAAAAATTTTTTATCAAGATATAAGAAATAAATGCAATAATGTAATATTTTGAATGTAATGAAACTATGAAAAAAAATTAAAGAAACCAATAAAAAAATTCCTAAGAAAATATAGGATTGTAATACACTGTGCAGTATATGTATATTTACTTCTTCTTCTAGCCAGAGCCTCTCTCTTTCAGCATGTTTCTCTTGTTCTCGTACTTCTTTTTCTTTCTCTTGTTTCTCTTTTTCCGCGCAAAATTGCATATATTCCATATTGTTTTCCAGTGCTGCCCTCAAGCGTTCTTCATTGGCGTCGCGTTCTTGTGCCATTATCTGTCGTTTACGCTTGCGACGCTCTTTCTTCACAATGCGACGCCACTCCTTATGACTGAGCTTTGTTTCTTGTTTTGAATATTCTTCCATCCTCGCGTATCCTCGGAAACAGTGACAAGGTTGGCAGGTATTGTCAACAACGTACGAAACATTCAAAAATAATCACATTGAAATGAGCCGCCGGTCAACTGTTAACATCGATGTATGACTATGTCCGACGCCATATTGATTTTCGAACAACTGCGTGATGCAATGCTGTGATCTGATCGTCGGTATACAAAATCTTTGAAATAGACGATTGTTAATTTTGTGGAAGCTGCAGAATATTATTTGTGATATCAACATTTGGTGCAACTGATTTTTTTAAAATTCTATATTAATTTTCTATTTTGAGGACCATACTTGTTTAAATTTTATTAAAGATGAAGTTATTATGTTTTTATACATTATTAAGTGTTATTATTATCAAGATTATTTGATAATATATGTTATATTACCTATATATTATTAAATAAAACAATATAATTTCTATAATGTAATATAATGTATTTTTGTTTAATAACTATATCGTCTGTAGATAATGTTACTATTTCGTCAAAAGATGGAGACACCATGATTATTCTCGTGCGCAGATATCGACAGAATGGTATCAATAGAAAATTAATCGCGCCAAAAAAATGAGATTTTTATGAGTGTGTAATAAATTTAATATTAAACAATTTTTAAATATTAAATGTATTACTATACCTAATATTAAATAATATTTTTAAAATATTAATAAATGATTATATATCCAACTCTTCATAATGATTA
>NW_017259279.1:1339223-1342120 GCF_001594045.1 Atta colombica | reverse complement strand
TATATATATATATATATGACAATATTTTATAATAAGACAATGAATACTTGCTTAAGAATCGTTCTCCGAAAATTTTTATCCTAGCTCACTTTATGTGTTTTACAAAATAAATAATTACAGAGCAATGTCTTGATTCATCATTATGTTAAAACTGTATTGAAATAGATATATTTAAATCGAATAAATTCATTCATGAAATTTTACTGACATAAAAGCATATTATTTTAATAAACACAATATACATATATAATGTCATATATAATTTACATATATAATGTCGTCTGCAGACAGAGCAACTTCCTCAGTTACATTAACCTTGTTTACATCGAGCATTTAATATGCGTATTAACCAGTAACTTTTTATAAAATTATTTTAATTTTTTAATTTCGGCATATAAACATATACACAATATGGCTATTTAATTAATTATCTAGATACATAATGTACCAGCTTAGTACACTATTCTTTAAATGTATTGTCGAAATTAAGATAATTTAATAGAATGTTATTATTTAGTACACGTATCAAGTGTTTGGTAAATTAGAACATTAATTCCTTACACTTTTATTTTCCTGTTCGATTTTCAGAATAATTATTAAACGATATCGTCTTTGTATTTGTGATCTACTCTTTTATTGTTTTGATTTTTTATATCTACTTATATCTTATATAATTATAAGAAAAGGAAATAATTTTTACATTGTGATATTACATTTACGACGTGCAACATGCAATTAACAAAAAATATTGCAACTGACTTTGATTATGATTTTTCACAGTTCTATAATAATTAGAACTTTAAGTTTAAATATAAAATGTTTTAAGGTTTGAAAAATTTGAATAGAATATTGATATATAATAGAATATTGATATTTTGACCTGCGTCGAATAGATTTTGATATTTCTTAGTAATTTCATCTGTTGAGTGATACGTTCAAGTAATCTGACGCACTTTTAAGAATGTTGATAAGTTCATTATTTTTTTTCCAATCGAATCAAAATTCTAGAAATATATACATCTATAAATACATTTTTTGATAATTAAATTTTCCGATAAAATAAAATTTAATTATTTAAAAAATGATTTTTTTATTTGTTATCTTGTACATCCTTTTTAAATAGCTCAAGTTGCCAATGTGTTATTTCTGCAATAAAATTAAGCGTTGTTTCTGTAATATTATACAAGAATTTTGTTTCATTATTTATTGTATAAAATATAATACAATTGATTATTGATGATCAACGAGCTCAACATTTTGAACAATTTAAAAAGATTATTTATTAAAACATAATACAAAATATATCGTACAAAATATATGGTACAAAATATATCGTAATTAAATGATGTAACTGCTGTTACTAAGAATGCAATTGTAAGTTTTATAAATTAATAAATGTTTACTCAATTTGCTTTTATGTTTTCCTTCCAGCAATTGATGGATTATTTCCTTATTAGGAATATATATATTTCTGCTTGCTACGTCCCTGAACTGATACCGTTATACCTGGCGGAGCGTTGAACCAGAAACCGGTGCAGTGGAACCACGACCGTCATTTCACGATATACCACCGAGTGTACCTGAGTCCAAAAACAGTAAAAAGTTATTTGCATGTAAACTTTTATTTTGCCTGTGAAGATGTGTAAATGACGACGACACAGTAGGACATGTAATTCTTTGCGTAGAATTTCGTAAAATTTCCGACCAGGACAAGTAATTGTCCACGCGATTAATCGATAGTGATTCAAAATGGGTATTTTGTGACCTGTTGCTTTAGAAGATAACATGGAAAAAGCGAAAGAAAATGGATTGTATATGCATGATCCGGGGTATAAAAGTGTTAAAACTAAGTTTTGGGCTTATTTTTTTTGGTTGTTCGGTGGACTCTTTGGAGCACATCATGTGTACCTCGGCAGAGACGATCAGGCATTCGTGTACATCAGTACATTCGGCGGTTATATAGGTTGCGGTTTTCTCAGGGACATTTATAGGATACCTGCATACGTGGCCGATGCGAATAACGACGCAAGGTTCATCGAGGATTTTAAACGAAAAGTCAGAGCTAATCGAAAGGTAAATAAATATTCGGCGTTTAGAATTCACAGACTAGCATTAGCCAATGACGTCGCTAGTCTTGAAATATATTTCTTAACATCAACCTTACACTACGATTGATGCCATTAACTTGTTCTGCATCGCTGTTATTCGAAGAATTGATGACGTTGCACATTATACGATAATCACGTACATAATACAATAATCATACAAATATTGAACCGCAATTTACTTGCTGACACGTACAGTAATTAAGGATGTAAGTGGAAGTTGGCAAAATAAATGCAAATCCGCGCTGACGCTTTGTAAACTAATGATGACGAAATCGAATTTATTATTATTTTTTTTTACAGCCGCCGTTTTCCGCAGTGCGATTTGCGGCGCAAGCTGCGGTTGCTTACTTATGGGCCGAGCTATTCAACAGTGCGATCCCGCAGGAAGAAGTGTACGGTATTAATTTCAGATATCTGCTGATTCTAGTACCGGCTGTGATCGCGTTAGGTAAGAATAGTATTAGAAAGAGAAAAAAAGTTCATTTCATTATTATCACGCGCGTTTTCTTATCGCGCGTTTGTTACAAGTCGGTTATTTCGAATGATAATATTTTAAGGTCGCAATATGTGACGTATGTCATTGGTTAAAAATAATCGCTGATGATAAATGGAAAATAACTAATGGAAAAGCCGACACTAAATCTGTTTTTATTTGTTTTCTAACGAGTTCTTTATTAGAATACTGTACCTTAAATTTCAACGAGTCGTTTTTATTTAATTCAAATAGAATTCAGATTTTCTTTACCCGGAAAAAAATATTATATAAATGAATATATTTTATATATAATT
>NW_017259279.1:1330639-1339080 GCF_001594045.1 Atta colombica | reverse complement strand
TTAAATATGAATATAATTTAATTAACTTCTTTAAAATTTATTTATATGTATATACAGAGTAATACTTAAGTAAATAAAAATATTTTAAAGTGTAAAATCACTCATATTATGCAAATAAATAATCAATAATCGAGTCAAAAGTTTCTAGATTAAATGTAATGAGTAAGATTTATCTGTTATTATTATTGTAGGATTATCTGAATATGTATAATATATTATTATTTAGATAAAAATAATATTAAATTATATGTATATAAATAAAGAAAACAGAAATTTTATGAAAATAAGGATTTTGTTAAAATATATAAAAATTTAGTTAGATAATAATTTATTAGACTGAAAATAATTTTTTTTTTGGATTATTAAAATAGTTATTCAAAAATCTCCAGCATGATGAGCAATATTATAAAAAATTTTGTATTTTAGCAATCAGTCTGAATTCTCTAAAATCTTTGGAGTGGAATCTAATTCTAAAGTGACAATTGATGAAAAAGAGTGACTCAGTTGTTAATTTTTAGGAATCAGATTTCACTCTTTAGAATTAGATTCCAATATAAAAATTTTAGAAAGTACATAATTATTTTGATGATCCAACAAAATCATTTTCAGATTTAGCTAAATGTTTAGATACTTCAGCAAAATCTTTTCCATGTAGAAATATAAATATTTTACTAAATATTTTATAAATATTTTATTAAAAAGCTTTATTCATTTATTAATACTTCAATAGGTGTATGGACGGTCGGGAACATTGGGAGAGAACAAGGTTCGATATGGATAGCTCTTGTCACATCATATCTGTTTTATCCGACCTTATATTACATCGCCGACGATACCATGTGGATCTTCCTCATGGTGGTTACCTCGAGTCTCAGCTTCGACACTTTCAGCAAGCAATGGCGGCTAAAACCGAAAAAAAGAAGAAGCTTCTTCCGACGTATAGCCTGCTTAGGCTTAGCTCTCATGCTCTACTTCGCCGTAATCGGTAGCTACTTATACTTCAACGCGGTTATTACGGATAGCGAAGGCGAGGAGATCAAACTGTCGGAAGCGGTGCAACATTTTCTCACTTCGCCAATTTGGACAGATCTCAAGGTGAGTCTACAATAAATCTTTTGAATTTTTAACTCTTCAAAGTTAACGATGGACCTATTGAATTCACTCAATTATATTTTTTATCCGCAAATTTCAATTATTATTATTAAAATAAGTTTAGCATTTATTCTTTTCTATGCAAATCATGTCTTTGGTTCCTTGCAACTGATTAGTGCCTTTTGAACATAAATTAAATGGATTTCATAGATCCAGCAGATTTTGACTTTAAAGGGTAAGCAGTAAATTTCTTGAGATTTGAGAAATCTCTTTCATGATGTTCTTTATTTTACAGGCGAGTTTGGAAGCGACGTGGAACCAGGCGAGACATCAAGGCTTCTGGGCAACGTGGGCGCAACTGGTGGACCTCACGGATCCTCGAGGCGAGATAAATGCCTACAAGGTCGGTTCTTTATAAAATTTTATTAGATTTGGAATTCAAATTTACTTACAAAGAAGTAACTTAAGAATGTATAGAATCAGATGTATATAGTCAACAAAAAGCGAGTAAAATGAGAAATTTATACTTTTATAAAAGTTGATGTTATATACGTATGAAATAGTTCAATAAGATCAATACTTTTATTTTACAATACAATTTTTTATAGTTTTAATAATTTTCTCATTTTTATCTTAATTATTTTTTTAAAACGTTATTTTTTATTAAATTCTTTTTATCCAAGCTTGCCGTCAAACTTTTTTATATTACCTTTATATTATTTTTATACAAAATGGAAAAATTTGTAATTCTTTTATAATTTTTTCATAATTTTTTGTTTAAAAAATACGCATAAGAAATCCTTAACATTTTCTCATTCTCCGCAGATCCTGGGTCTCTCACAAACCGCTTCGCAGAACGAAGTCACGGCACGATGGAGAAGTCTATCCAGGGATAATCATCCTGACAAGGTTAAAGGTTCAGAGGAGGAAAGGCGCAAGGCTCAAGAAAAATTCATGGAAATCCAACAGGCGTATGAAATCCTGTCTCAAGCGAAGAATCGCCGGCAACGACGAAATCGTCGTTCTGAGAAATGAGCGTACTTTTGATTCAAAGGATTAATAAAAAACAAAGACTCGACAAAAGAATCTCCAAATACGCCAATCTCTGTGTTTCAACTATGTATAATCAAAAGACAGTAACTTTATTAATAAGATTAATAAGACATTTATTTAAACAACCATCTGACAGTAACTGCATCGATATAAAATCTTGTACGTAAAACGCATGTATTATAAGTTAGGGGGAGGCCTGCGACACATTAATCGCAAGTCCATTCGATTATCTTTAACTTTAATCGGTAAGAAACCCCTGAAGCTTCGCTTCGGCGCGTGCTTCAAGTTAAGCTCATATCAGATTAGAGATTAAGATTGAATTAAAATTTGATCAATCAAAACAAAGTTCACTAAACTTGATATAATTTTCTTTCTTCTAATTAGTTAAAACCCAATCCAATCATAATTTCAATTTCTAGTCTGATACGAGTATTACACATTCACGTTTCCTGGAAAAAATCGAGATTCCATTTACCGAGGTTGGGAAAGAGGTAACTTTCACTATCACGATTAACGCGATCTCTCGATTGTAACTTTGCGATCTTCTATCTCTAAATCGCCTTTGCGCGCACGCAGCAAACCTTGTTTCGTCACATCTCGCGCGCAATCCATTATAAATCTAAACTAAAAATAAGATTCGACCGTTCCAATGTTTATGCGTCCGACCATGGCGGCTGTTTACATCGAAAACAATCTCGAATACGAGGACTATAAACATAACTTCAACGGCAGCTGCCGACTGGATCGTGGTTGAATCGGGAACGATCGAAGTTTCGAAGGTCCTCCCTTTTGATCTCGCAAAACGTCCTTTCGGGTGAAATGCATCGCTAATATTTTTTGGCGAGGTAAAAACGAACAACCTACGATCTACTTGAAGCACCGCGGCTCCGAACGATCGGCCAGGCAACAGCGGAATCGGATAATATGTAAATGATCTCAAATGGATCATAAATACTCTGTCCATCTCGCTGCTTTATGTCAAACAGACTCGATTAAACCTTTCAATCTCCACTCGCGTGTGTTCAATGCCAAACGGACGACTAAACGCGGCCCGTAATTTTAATCGCGAAAGCTTTACATTCGACTACTTGCTCTTCTTCTTCGAGCGTGGCGGCTTTGCCATGGAGTTCTCGATCTTATCCGTAAAATTTGTCCCGTACTTTTCAGACGTTTTCTCCAGAAAATCCTGCTGCGAAACCAACGTCACCCTGAAAAATAGCACAAATTTTTATTTTCTCTTTTGAGTTTACGTTTACTTTAGAATTAAAATTATCGAACGTGATTTAAAGAAAATATCCAATTAATATTTTAATGTTATCTATTTCTTCTTGAGGCTGCTTGTAATTTTCTACTAAACGTCAAAGACATTGCAAAGTTTGTACTCATTGAAAAATGTGATTACAAAGTATTGATCGGCATGACTCAGAAAGTTTTAGTTCTTTGATGAAAGTCACACCTTAATTGGGGCACGCTCAACGGTCGCAGAAGACTTTTCACAACAGGTGACGGCTTCGGCAAAGCCGGACTGCTCGCGCACAGAGCCGCACTGGTGAGCTGTGACACCAGAGAGAAGGTTCGATCAGGGCTGGAGGTGGTGCGGAAGACTTTTCTTATTTTCGACTTTAGTCCCGAGGGTTGCGGCAAAGGCGTTGAAGGTATAGGCGTCACCTGGCATAGTTTGTAAGGATTACGTCTTTCAAACTCCGAAAGAAATCCGATTAAGAGGAGACTTGACATATCGCGCTATTTACCTTTCCTTGTAATACTTTCGCAGCGAGCTCGGGCTCGCTACCCCAACGACAGGACGTCGTTCTCTCTAACAGACGATGTCTCGCGAACCTTTCAATCATCTCGGCGCATACGTACCTGCCGCAAAACCTCGCCCATTGCTCAGCTCTTAGGCCTCTACCGTGATCACGTAGTGTGGGATTTGCACCTAGGAATTCACGAAAATAATTTTCAGGCAGCGTAGATGATAAATTTTAAGAAATATTTCGTGATGCTTTGTAATCATATTTTTTATAATATCATAAAATGAAGTAACTTTTTATTTTAATATTGCCCAGAAGATATGTATATCAAAATCAGGATATAAAATATCTCAAAAATTCGAAGGACAATTTAAATTAAAACTTCTTATGTCTTGATAACGAACATAAGTGCTTTCAAGACATTTTTTTTAATTAAGCAAAAGTTATTCCATTTTACGATTAAAAAAATTTGATTTTTATTAATTGAATGTTAGAATGTTGGATTTATTTATTATTTTAGATTAATATTTATTGTATTTCATTTTATTATATTATATATTATATTAGATTATATTATCTAACATTATTATTTAAAGTAAATTAGAATTAATTATAATATTATATTGAATCACTTATTTGTGTGTCAGCTATACAGATTTATTATCTTACAGATTATTGCTCGGAGTAAATTAGATTTATTAATTAATTATAGTTTGCACTGATTATTGCACTGAATTACTTGCTTACCGGCGAATAAGAGAATCTTCGCGCATTTGGTTCTACCTTGAAGGGCGGCTTTCATGAGCGGTGTGAAGCCCAAGGTATTTCTAGCGTCTACTTCGATATCCGGACATCTCTCCAGAAGGATGTTGAGGCATTCGGTCTGTCCTGTCCACAGATACGTAACAGAGACCATGTACTGACATCATCGATACTGATTTTATTCGCGTGCAAGATCTCATATATTTCATAACTCGTGATGTTTTGGCTCGGAACGTTTTTCAGCACGCGTCATCACATAGCTGCGCGTTTGTTGCAAGAGGCGCTTCGATGTTCTTCGCTATTTTCGGCGATTGTGTTACGCGATGGGATCCCCGTGTCGGTGCAAAAAATTCGCCGGCAGATTTGGTATTAGGCATATTTTCAGTATTTTCCAATGGCTCTTATCGCTATTCCCACATTATCTCCATTCACAAAAAATATAATGGGATCTTAGAGACAGACAAGAGATTACTTGATTTAACGTCGATTAAATAAGCCGTTTCTCTTTTCTAACTATACTTTCCGTACATTTTTAAAAATTAATATATTATATTTTTCTATGCTGTATTAAAAGAATATGTATAATAAAAAAATTAGCATTACGAAATGAAAAGAAAAGGTACGGATTTAATAATCATTTACTTCTAATATGGCTGTTTGTTATTTTCTCACTTTATTTGAGCCTTTAAACGCCATGAGTTATAAACTTAAATAAGTATCTCTTGAACTTTATCCTGTTATTTTTTATGTTCATGATTGATCCGCGAGTATGATGGATGCATATAGTTATTTTGCCATTGGCAACTTACTAAGGGGGGATGATTATGAGATGAAAAAAAACAGAAATAAATATCAATGTAAATTATGTTCTAAATCATTCCCGGATAAACATATTTTTAAAATTCCTACAAAAATTATAACATAGTTTAACTACAAAAATTTTAATTCCTATTCATCGCTACGTTTACGCCATAAGATTGATGCAACATTTATTCTTGTCACTCATTTTCTCTATGAATAAACGCGGTCATCCTACTCTCGCATCTCGCCAGGAACATTGGTTATAAATTGCCAAAGATGATAGTCTGAATTCCGGAAAAAGAGAGAAAGAAGTGTAAGAGTGTAAAAAATGTCTCTTTAAACTATTTCTAGAGATGTTTGAAATTATTTGTAGAGATGTTAAGTATTCAAATACGAATCAAATGAAATCAGATAATCTCCATAATTTAAATCTCAACTCGAAAATTTCGAATCTAAAAAATATGAATATGAATATATTGACAATCTTATAAAATCATGTTTCTAGTTAATAAGTAAAATAATACAGTATATGTATAATCAATATTTTTTACATTTAGATATGTTTTAATTATCTATATATTAAAATTCAATTTAATAATAATTATGTTATTAATTAAAAGTTATGTTTTAACGATTCGGTTTAATTAGATTCGGATATATCGATTTGATTCAATTCGGATTCGAGCAAAGAAATGAAATGAAATTCAATTCTAAACAATCATTAAATTAAAACATTTAAGATCTGCTTCTTGAACGAAAATAGGAATTCTTTATACTTAATGAGAACAATTGAATTCTATTCGGTGTCCAAAAAGATTCGCATATCTTTAAATATTCTACTACTCAAACGGTGTCTAAGGTACTTTAATATCTCACTGTATTTGCAACAATATTATTATATTTAATCATATGATTCCATCAAATATTCTTAAAATCGAATTCTGGAAAATTGCAGGATCAAACGGATTGATTTCCGCAATACGTCAATGACATTTTCCCGGTATCTCGTATACGTTTCACGTAATTACAGTAACTTGATATTCAAATGATATAATCGATCACTCACCAGCCTGAGCGGCAAAATGGAGTGGTGTATTACCCTCATTGTCAGGCAAATTCGGGTCCACACCTTCAAAAGAGAGCGCCAGCTCAAGCATCGCCGCTGCACCGTTCCCAGCCATGTAACTTATGGCCGTCTGCAATGGTAAACAAATAATCCTCAAGTTAGTTTGAGTTAAAAGCACGATTATGTAAACTCGTGTTTCGAGCGGGAAACATTATTCATCCCTCCACCCTCTCCTCCCTCCCCCCCACATCAATGTCTCTTGTACGACATTTGACTATGACATGAAAATCCACGCAATTCCATGACACACATTCGCAAATTTAATTCGCTAAATCGACACTGACTAAACATGGAATGACTAAACACGAATTTTAATTTTACATGGAAAGAATGATTTTGCTGAAACATCTAATTTAGCTAGATCGGAAAATAATTTTATTAGACTAAAATTATTATATACGAAATTATTATATAATTATATAAGAAATTCAAGATTGATATATAAGATTGATATATAAGATTGATATATAAGAAATTCAAGATTGGGCAAGAAGTATAATAAAAAAATATTTTGCAATTGTTAAACTAGTTTTTGTTAAAATTTTTGTGTTGAATCTTCGATTATTCGAGTTTCAAGTTTAGTTTTTAATATTAAAATAGCACAATTTATGAATAAAAATATAAAACAAATAATATTAAAGTGATATATTTTGATAAGTAAATTCTAAGACAAATAAATAATATATTCTAATTTAACAATAATATATGCTAATTTATAAATATTAATTTCCCTAAAAAAAAATGCTCTCATAATTTGCTTACAAATTGTGGATGTGTTACATTTTATGTACTAATTTTTTACATAATATTTGCATTACTTTTTAAATATTCATTTTGTATTAAATTAATATAAAAATTTGGGTGGATCATTTGAGACACATGAAATGTATTAAAATATTATATAAACACAAATTTTCCAATTGTGTGTTGCAAAAAGTTTTAATATTTTAGCTTGAGCGTTCTATATAATTATTTTAATAGTCCAATAAAAATTATTTAGCTAAATTTTAAGATAACTTCAAATCGTTTTTTATCATATAGGATTTGCTAATTTTCATCTTAAACTAACTAGATAAAAAATTGTTCCGATCGAGGAAATGATCTTCTTCTTATTGAATCGCTATAATATATCCCTTATATGAATTGTTAATCGGATTTATCTTTGAATACCACGCTTCGCCTATTGTTATTACACTCGACTGACGTGTAAATATGTTGAAAAGGGAATGAATATCGTGTTTTATATCGCGATTGTTGAGAAGTACATATGACACCTCGTAGGAAGACGTTCTCATTCTGCCATTGTTTGCTGCCTCCACAGACACCGAGATGCACAATGGACTATCCGTTAAGAATCAATTTATTAAGTGGCTATTGACGTTTGAACGTTATTGCTTTACTTGCGTCAGCATGCGCCGGTATACAAACAGGCGTTGAAACACGAACTACGCCAACAAACGCTCGGAAGAAGACACGTTTGCCTTGAAGACGACGCGCGAATTGTAAATCGGTAAACACAACGAGTTCTATTTTGTTCGTTTTAAATGAAACAGAACACATGGTTTAAACACTTATTTCACATTTTCCTCAATAAAATGTTTGAGGTAAATCAGAATATTTTTATATTCTTGCAAATTGTATGCTTTGTTAACGTCAATAATACTAAATATAATAGAAAAATAAAATTAAAAATAAGTACAAATATAATAATAATATTTTGTACCGAGTTTTGTCATCATTTATGGTTTGTCTAAGTAATTCAAATTTAATTTGAACTATTAAAGATTAAAATTCAAATTTGACATATTAAAGATTAAATCGAAAAATGTTATTTAATTCTGTTACTACTCGAGTGA
>NW_017259279.1:1328231-1330539 GCF_001594045.1 Atta colombica | reverse complement strand
AAAAAAAAAAATATATATATAATTTAAAAATTTATCAGATTTTTTATGGAAGTTATAGAATGAGAAATCTTAAAATATTTCAGATTTCATTTGAAAAATTCTAGATAAATTTTCTCAGCATTATAGAAAAGTTCCAATTCGTATAAAAAAAATCTGAGAAATCTTTAAAAGTTTTTAAACTCAGAAAATCTAAAATCTATATAAAAATTTTCAAAAATTATATTTAAAAAATGTACAGAACAGTAATGAGTAACTTCAAGTTATTATTTCTAACGTTTTAGTTATTTTTACACATAACGTGTTAACCTCGCGCGAATTCTTTGCTCCGCAGCCTCGCTGAATCATCGTCCGCGTTTGTCTGATGTCACTTAAGGAAATCGCATTTTCGCATATTTTTCCGTCAGGGTTGATTCGTAATCGATCGCTTTAAGCTAGAAGGTTCGCGTAACCGAGCACAATTTCTCGACGCGATGCACGTGCGATCGTCTCTCTCGTGTGCAGCCTTGAAGAGCGGCGACATTACCGAGGGCCTCGAGATTATCCATCACGATTATATGGGACATCTACATTAAGTTTCCGTTCGTCCTGGCCTTAGAGCGGCATTTACCACGATTCCACGTAGGACGACCGCATTTCTATCTACGGAAAAAGAGACGGAGCGCAAATCGACTTTAATTGCGACGCGACACCGCTGCATTTGGAATGCGGTCGCAGATTCCCATGCGGGAATCGAGATTAACGTGCTTTCGTATCGATCCTGACGCGGAAAAGCGGCGGTTTATTTGGAAGAGGCGAGCGTGTCTGAGACACCAAATTGCACAGCTTCAACAAAGTGCAAAGTAACAATATCGTTTTCTTCAAAGGAGCTGTTGACGATTTTGTTCTTGAGCATGAATCGTTTGATAGTAACGAATGCGAGTCATCGCGGGACGTTAAACTTGTCGTATCATGAGTATCCTTCGAGATGACGGTAATTACAGCGTCTAGTTATACCATTTCACGAACTCCTGTCACTCATCGCGCTTTTACTGCCAGCACGCTTGCCTTTCAAACTTTTCGTATCTAAAACGTGACATGTATGTATGAAATAAGTTTGTTTTTTCTTCGTTCAATCTTCATTTCACGCTTCATTTCGCGCTTTAATTGGAAGATAATATGCTTCTCTTTACATGAAGATTTATAGATGGATACAAAGCCATCTTATAAGCAATATTATATAGTATTTAAAGTATTTTACTTTTTTTATCTATTCTAATAACTAATAAGATAAATTTTACTCTTAATTTCATACAATAATACCAAATTATACCCAATTTAGTACCCAAGTTATTTTTAATCATTTCTACAGAGATCTTAATATCACTAATTTAACTAAAATAAAATAATTTAATAAAAATAATTTAACTAAAAAAAGTATTAAATTTAATTGAAATTTAATTTATTACTAAGAATAAGTGCATATAATATTAATATGAACAAAACCGTTTCAAGCTGTGTAATATCTTAATGCTAATATGAGTCTGTGATTGGTTTATGACATTTTACGATTGTACTTAAGATGGTCTTAAGTATAAGAATCCATTATGAATATCGGTCTTAAATTTATTAAATATCTTTAATTTACATATATAAAGTGCGTGCTACAAAGAAAATTTTATTGAAAAGAATTATATTCCTAAGAATTATTCCCTATCTGCTAAGAGATATACTCCAATAGTTTCTCGAGCGATATCATATACATACATTTCCCCTGGGAACGCAACCCATCTTATTCCTCTCGAAGAGCAATTTTACACCCGGCTTGTTGCAAAAGCGAGCAGAGTTGGGTGCCCGACAGGCAATTCGGTATTTTTCCATGAGACTACATGAGTACGTGTACGAGGGGATCGCACGTCAGCGCTAATGAAAGTACCATGAGCATGGAATTTTTGCCGACCTCCGCGACGAACTGTGATGGTCGAATCCGTTTCGTCGGATCGATTCTCCGCTGCTTAATCTGCGCTGGTCGGAAAATAGCTAAATTATACAGTTTCGTCAGCAATTAGAAAAGTTCTCCTCATCATGCCAATTATCTGATCGAGGTGCATGTAGAACGAAGCAGCAAAACACAACCAAAAATTTTCTTTAGGGCCAAATAAAGATTCTTTCTAAAAAACTTATATGGAATGATAAAAAAATCACAGTATTGTTTGCTCTTGCTCTAAGCTATTCATGAATACAATGTATATAAAATTAAATCGTGTTTTATTTTTTGCAATGCAATAATGAACATTCTTAATTAGTAAGCTCTTTATATATATATATATAT
>NW_017259279.1:1321135-1328101 GCF_001594045.1 Atta colombica | reverse complement strand
TATATATATATATATACACATACACTCTAAAAAGTATAAGTGTTAAATGTAATTCTCATTGTATTAGCATAGATATAAATACTGACATAATATAGATATAATATATATATAACACTATGACTTTTAAATCATGGATGATTTAATTTACATGATTTATATTAACACGAAAGAATTAAATACCGTATAATATTAAATCCATTATTATATTCATATTTTTTATTCATATTTTTTTAGAGTGAAAGATTTTTAAGTGAATTGTGTGTTATTCGCTTTAACCTCATTTTATCGGACTGACGAAAAGAACAGAGTGATGAGTGAAAATAGTAATAAAATCTCGAAACTTTACGCTTCTGTTAACTCCCAACCGTCAATCGTCGAGGATCCACAGAGGGTTGTTGTAGTTGTATATATTTTTGCATAACTCGCGAGAAACGAAACTCACGCCTTGGAATCACAGTCGGGCAATTTAAAAATAGATCCATTCGAAGGCGAAATTTGTTTCCTGTCGTCGCGCGCGACTCGCTCGGCCTTAATTGCACTTTCATCGATCGCGAATCGCGCGCTGTTAATTACAAATCGCCGCCAGCTTTCCAATCCGTCGGATTCGTTTAGTGTGAGCCATTTCGCCTAAACGACCATTACTCGTTCCCATGTTGCAGTTTCGAAAGAACTTCGAACTAGAGCAGTCAATTCAAATTTGTGAAATAATTTGTAATTACTTGGATCAATCATTAAATGTACATTTAATAATTCCTCATATATTTTTTTAGTCTGCATATCGAATTAGAAAAAGATGAGTGGGAGTAATTTTATGTTACACAATCTTATTTTTTAGAATTTTGTTCTATTCGTATGGGTTAATAACCATACTTTATGTTAATTTCTGAAAGACTGATAAGAAAAAGCTTTACTGAGTTCCAAGGACCCATCCTTTAGCATAGCATACACATAAATATATGTGTTCCTGTCACGAGTTAATAACATAAGCATTCATAATAATAACTTGAAAATCACGTTTTTTGAGTGGTATCATTTTTTAAGGAAGCAATATTTCTTCTGTACTTTTTCTTTCCGTGAAATCGCAAATTTTAATACACTATTAAATTTTTTACAATTTTATAAGGCACACATTTTTCATAGAAGCAAATACATCACATCAATAGAATAAACGAGAATATTGCAAAGCAATTTTTAAGTTACGAAGCGCAATGGCAATTAGAGACTAATTCAATTAATTAGAAACTTTTGTACTCACCCTGCCGCTACTGTCGACTACGTTGACGTCCATGCCTTTCAGACCTACTTTCCGAGCCTGTGTGACGATTTCCTTGAGACCAGTATCGTCAGCCTCTCTGGCGGCCCTCAAAAGGGCCGTAGGGCCCCCAGAGGGTATTTCCCACGAGGGCGGCACTTTTGGTTTGATCGTCTCTTTGCGTACGTGATCTGCAAGATTTACACTCGCCTTAATACTTTTCTGTTACTTTTTTATTATTTCTAATTACTAATTATGAACAAATTCTATTAGATTAATTGCGCAATTATAATTGTCTAATATATCAGAATTTATTATTGGATACTGTGTAAGTTCATATGATAGACTACGCTTGTTGAAATTAGTAAACTTTTCAAATTTTACGGTCATAAATTACAAGTTTTAAAGCTTGTGATATTTTTAAAACGAACTCTTTTGACATTAATCTTTAATACATATGATGGGTCTTATGTATCGTGCATTTCTTTTCTTTGAAATATTAGGAGCATCTGGCTAAGCAATAATCTCTGTCCTTTTGCTAAAAAAAGTTTAATATCTAAAGGACGTTTTTGATGTATTGCCGACTTATGCATTCATATCACGAATGACTCATCGTGTGTAAAGTGAGTACTTTTCTATAGCAAATTATTTTTTTTATTTTTACCTAATTCTTTTATATTGCAAGAATTTCATAAATTTATTAAAAAGAAACATTGAAATTTAAATGACAATTTTTTATCTAAAATGTCGAGCATTTCTATTATATTTGCGTCAAATATTATTAATAATGTTAAAAAAACATTATAAACATAATATTTTTTTAATTTGTTGTAAGTTTTTTAATGAAACATCGATAATAAAATGCATTGTTTAAAATGTAAGTGCAATATTATTAAATCAAAGTTTTAAATTTTTATATTAAAAAATACATTTTTTAAATTTTATCTGTAATCACTTATAAAATTTAGATGCAATTTTTGTTTAATACATAACTTTATAAATACTTTTGATATTTAAAGTATATTTAAAATATATTTTATGTAGTACGAATTATCTAATAATTTTTGTACACTTATAAAAGTAATGACAAGTTGAAAATTAACAATTAACGGAACAATCATATGTAGTAAAAGACTAGAAAATTATTGTGTACTAAGGATTAAATTATTCGAACATCAATTTCATGAAATAAAAAATAATTTGCTTTTTGATAAATTTGTGTCCACAATTTATTAAATCTCAATATTTGTTGAAAATTTTGTATTGATTCGAGATGTATCTTCAGATTTCAGTATGAAACAAACAGTTTTTGAGATGTAAACGTTCTTCTTATCAGTTAGAACATTTTATCAGTAATGTCACGTTGGAATCAATTTGTCGGCGTTAATACCTAAATGACGTACATGTCTATGCGAAAAATTTATGTACATATCATTATAGCAAATAATCTCTTGCATAAAAGCAACAATCCAAATATTTCGTATCACATTGGTATATAAAATATTATTGGATTTCAGATTGTAATTTTTTTTTTATTTAAAAAATAGCAAAAGGCTATAAATTTTTATTTAACCTTCCCTCGATAACATTGAATTTTAAAGGCAGTCGATTTTTTATTGTAAATTCTGATGAACAAAAAAATCTGTAAATATATAAATAAAATGCAATCCAATTTTTATGATAATAAAACTTCATTGTTAAAGTTTTCACAAGTATGTAAGAATTTTTTCAGATTTTTAGTTCGAAATAATATAAAAAGCTGCATTACGAAGTTCAAAGACCCGGTTATAAACAAAGAGTGAAAATTTCACATTGCTGTTAAAAGATTAGTTATATTTATTAAAACAATATTTTACTTACAATTAGTAAAAACTAAGTAATATGATATTGTAGTAAAATTTGTGAAATTGTTATAGAGCAAATGTCATAAGACACACAGAACTCACCTTGAAGCACACCTTTGCGATATACTTTGGCTTCGTGAACAGCAGACTTCCGGTATGGCGCGCGTTTCTCCTCGAAGCTGGTGTCGGAGCTAAAGGAAACCGATTTCTTTACTCCGACACCCTTCTTCTTGAAGCTCGTAGATAACGTCTGGACACTAGATGACGGTCGCAGAGCACACAGTTCTGCGTCGTCGTCGTTAGTCAGAACCGAGAAGTATCCCTTCAGATCGGTATATCTCGAGGATAAAGAGCCGCGAAGCTCGTAACTATCCGACGATCTGAGGAACTTGGTCAACTCGTCGTCCGGCGAATTCCTCTCGGCGAGTTTGCTGGAGGGATGATGCGATAGACTCGCTAAGAAGGCGGAAGATCTCTTCAGAATTCCCTCCTCCGGTACCCGTTGCAACGTTCTTTCTCTTACTGGAAGACCTGCGGAGTCACGGCTCTATATTTGGCCGGTGTTACTTCCCAAGACGACTTCTCGCGCCGCGGCGTCCTCAACAGTCTGCAGTCGCAGGCTTAAATAGATGTATTTAGCGGCGCGCGAATGCTCGTAAATTGCCATAAAATATTTCGCGCAAGTAAACATATCGTGGAATAGATCGCGTGAGCACATAGAATTTTGCGCGGCATTATTAGGATCGATGTGAACCGAAAGTGAACATTTATTTTGTTTCGTTCTAGTCTGAGCTGACAAGTCGCAACACGTGCATAACGAACGAGTTTTAGAAAATTAAAGTGTATAAATAGGAAGATGTCCTCTTTTACTTTGAAACAATTATTGGATTTCGGTAAGAGATTAGCCAAGCAGAAGAATAAGTCACGTTAACGTCAAAGTTAAAATAAATCGAAAATAATTGAAAAAATGATTTTTAATGATTATTTTGAAGTCATTTTGACATTATTTTGCTAGCATAATGATTTGTTCTGCTAGAGTATAATTAATTTGATTTGTCTTTTATCGAATAGAACGTTTTCATTAATTTTTAATCAGTTTGTTTCCGTTTAGGTTCGTGCTCGAAAACGAGTTGACCGCGTTGAGACTGTTATGAAAAGGTTCTGTGTAACTCGTAGTTTCATTTGCAATTCTAATCAGAAACTACGAGATATGATTTTCGTTAGATATTGTTGTTTCGCCAGTGGTAGCCCATGGGACGAAAGAGGTGAAAATATAAATTATCACAATATGCACGTCAGCATCGTCATTTTCAATGGCCAAGTAGTCATTAGAGGGATACAGATAGTACAGGAAATTAACTTTTCTCGAAAATAATTTCGTTGCCTGGCTTTTGGCGTACACTTAGAATAGCTGATGACGATAATCTCTCCTTCCAAATCGAATAAAAGGAACGTTAACTACGCTTAAGTATCCAGAAAAACGTAAATGATCCGAGCCAAACAAACTTGCCAAATATTAAATAAATTAAGATTAATAGCATCCAATCGACAATTTAATTTGGGAGGAGATTATTATTATTTTAGTTTGATTGTATTGTAAGTAATCGACGCGCATATAAGGACTGTGATGAAAAAACCTTTCCACACAAAAACTCACATATCCTCCAAACTACTTTAAAAAAAAAAACAATTTTTTAATTTAGTAGGCTTTGCAATGAATGTAAGAAACGATTGAAACAGTTAGTTTCGTAATCGCTTTGTTCTCAGTTGCAAAATGACAAGTGAAGTAGAAACACGCAAATCCATAATCAAAATTTTTCAAGAACACCCGGAATGGAGTTTCATTAAATCGCGCGGGAGGTGGGAGTTTGCAGGAAAACGGTGTCAATAGTCATTAGGCATTTCAAGGAAGATTTGACTGTTAACCGTAAAGAAGGATCTGGAAGGAAAAAGGGTTTTCAGAGTCCAAAAACAGCGAAGAAAGAGGGCATCCGAAGAAGTGACCGAGACCACCATAAAAAGTATGATGGAGGGGATTCCAGAAAAAATTAAAAATTTTTGTCAAAAGTAGTTTTTAAGAATTTTTTTAAATATAGTTTTAATTGTAATTAAAAGACGTTTCTAAAATTTTGTTTGCTTTTAAAAATCGGTCAAGTGGTTTGGAGGATATGTGAGTTTTTGCGTGGGAAGATTTTTTTCTTGGACAGTCCTTATATGAGATAAATTTGTTTAAAATACATACAATGAATGTCAAAAATATTCGTGCAGAGAAATTTTTTTATAAAAAAGCCTTGTTTGTAAAAAGTAAACATTAATGAGCAATTTTATACAATGAATATGTTCTGTTCTACTAAAACAAATGATGAGCTTCGCATGTGTGATTTTAGAAGCTAAATTTCTCGACTGTGCAACTACTTATTGTTTTTAATTTAACTACTTATTGTTTAACTACTTATTGTTTTTAATTTTCTCTTATTTTTAAGATAATATATTTCATTTAGTTATTACACGTCTCTTTGGTATAATAATTTTGAAAAATATACAGTCTATTTTATTCTTTATATTAAATTGCTGATTACCCAATAAAGACAATGAAGACATTTAGAAATATTCATCAATTAAGCGTCAAATTGAATTGATATCAAAATCTTCGATATTTATTGAATATCAATTTGATAAGTCATTTCCTGCTAAATAATGTTTTTAAATAAAGCTTTTGTAAAAAATATTTCTCTGTACAAATACTTTTTGCACTCATTGTATATAGATGTATTATTCCAATGTCTAACTTTAATTGTATGTAATCGGCGCTTTTCTTAGTCGATGTATTCATATCTATAATCAGTTCTAAGCTTAATACAAAGAATTTGATATTGTCATAAAAAAAATCGCACCACAATATTGGTATTTGTTAAAAGTCTTGAACAAGTATCGACACTCATTAATTGGAATTTCTCTTGTAAAATAGTTATATTTCGATTAAAAAATGAATATAAAACAGATTAATAAATAATAATAAACGACGATAATTTTCATTGCAAGTATATCAGTATTTATTAAATAACTTGAATTTTTCTTTTAAAAAAAATTAGCAATTACATTTCGATAAAAATATAAAACAGATTACTAAATAAATGATGTATAATTTTCATTGATAAGTTTAGAAATTATGCAACGCACCTTCCTTCAAATCCTTAGGCACCGAAGTGGATTTGATTATACCTCGCTGGATGCTCCTTGAGACGCCTGATCTCGTTGAGTTTTTGGACACGTCCTTCGGCTTCCTCGATTCCTCTTCTGTGATGAGAATGCCACTCCGAGCGGATTCTTCCTTGGAGTGGAGTCTCCCGTTTACGATTGACGATGTTCGTCTCTTGGTGGTGACGCTGGTCGTCGTCGTTTCATTCGTGGCACGGTTATTTCGAGCAAGTTCGCCCCTAGAGGCGACGATGCTGTAGTTGTTAACCACGCAATAAGCAGTACTCGATGTACATTTCGCGCGTCTGCGTGGGCCGCTTTCTTGCCACCTGGCCTGCTCCTCGAAAATCCGTCGGACTTTCTGCCGAACGTACGAAATTAGTCTCGAGGGAGAACCAAAATTCGCATATTGATCGGTGCTCTAGTTCAAATTGTACTCTATCGTCGATTATCCGTAAATTCAATAATTTGTCCAATCATTTTCATTTTTATTTATCATCGTCTGAGATTCCAAAGCTTTATTTAAGAATAAAATTATATATTTCTGAATTTTTAAGTCTAAGTTTAAAAAAAATATATCAAAAATATATCTGTAGTTTTATAGAATCTTAACTTTCATAACAGTAAATTTCGATTAAAAAATGTTATTTTAATTAAAAACTAGTGACGCAC
>NW_017259279.1:1300030-1321035 GCF_001594045.1 Atta colombica | reverse complement strand
TATATATATATATATATATAATTTATTGCATATTCAAGAATTACATCCAAGAAAATACATATATGTTCGTATATCTAATTTTTATCTTCTCCAAATTATCAATAAAAAATCATTTCTCGCAACTTAACGCGCTCAGAATCTCCTCGCACTATAATGATAAATGTTGTATTTATGAATCACGAATGTCACGAGCGACGGAAACATGAGCAATGGAGACTCCAAATTCACAACATCAATTTATTCATTCACATCACGAGTCCGAATACCGTTACAGATACCGAAACAATTGATTAACGAATTACACGCACTTTGAAAAGTTCTCTTCTGGCGAGATCTCTGACGTCTTTCGATCACGTGTCCGTTCGATACAATCGCTGAATCCGTTCCAATCGCACGGTCTTCCTCGGAAAGCGACTCGTGCCTTCCTGACGATCTCGCAAGACGTACACGCGGGAAAATTCTAGCCGGCTCTCTTTAAATGCGCTATTTATATGTCAGTTAAGCTTTCGTCGGTTGGTGCCTCGTATGTACTTACACACGAGTTATTAGATACGAATGCGAGAGCCATGCTCACGTTTTTTCCTTATATGTTCATACAAATGTCTTTGTGTAGAGTGTCCATTACGTATTTACACTGTTTCAGCACTTCTAAGAAACCTCGTGAAAAATAATTAATAAAAAATTTCAATTTATAAACCGCAGAATAATTTTGATTGACTTTTAAGTGGGTAGATAGTAGACGGTTTAAAGATATACGCAAATTGATAGATGGAGTGTTCAGAACATCAAAAAGATTTTCAATTTTGTTATTATATTTTTTACTAATATGTTATACTTAATTTTTAAGCAGATGAATGGTGTTTAGAACACCCAAAACAAATTTTATTTTTTTTAATAGCATTATAGAATTATAAATTTACATTATTTACATTTTTATGAGATAGAAGCATGTAAAAATAATTAATTTTAAAGTCTTGAGTAATTCTTTTTATTTTTCTTTTCTAAAACAAAGTTTTTAACATAATTATGCGTAGAATGCTATAGCCTACTTATTTAAAGATTAAATTTACATTATAATCTCATGAGATGAAGGAATGTAAAAATGATGAACTCTAAGATTTCTGATCATCGATTATGACGATACTTTTTATTTCCTTACTAGAAGAGTTTTCATACAAAGTTTTAAAGAAAACTATACCTAGAGTGTTCTGATCACTCCATCTATTCACAAAAGTTAAACTTTGGAATTCTCTTTAATTCACAGAGAATATTTTCAAAATTAAATCCCAACTAAACGCACAACTTTTATAAATGTCAAAAATAAACTATCTAAATGAAAGTCTTTGATCTATCTTTAGTAACTGTCTATCTTTATAATAGCTGATAATTGTGTGAATTTTTATATTAATCGTTTAAATTTATTATTAACCCTTCAAAGCTGATGCCAAATCTATAACAGTTACTAATGCTAAATTCATAAGATCTATTTAATCTATGTTAATTAAAAAATATTATTAATTTCAGGGAACTCGAACTAATATAAAAAGAATAAATATTAAGTATTTTAATCGAATTAAATTAAATTTGCTGATATAAAGAAAATTGATTTGATATTTTTTATGAAGACATTTATAATTAAGAAAGATTAATAGACTCACTGTCAACTTCAGAAGAGGTTAAATAGTGCTAGTTATATTTATTTGCTAATAAAACAGGATAGTGAGAAAAAGAAATTTTCTTTTTGACAATATCATAATAATATTGTCGTTCTTTATATCGTTGCACGTTAGATATATGTATTTACATTTAAGCACCAAAAGCTCATCAAAACTGGAGCAACTTACTTCGGAAGCAAGATCTAGATCGCTTCACTCAAAGACGTCGTGGCCAAGTCTATCTTATTATACGCGTCGCGCATATATACTATACAAACTCCTGTCAACCGTGCGCGGCAACTTCGTTTTTTTTTTTCGCTGAATAATCACAATGTTGCGTCTAACTTCGAGAATGTTGAATGCGCGAGAGTCCGATATCACACGACGACGCGACACTTTGCGGAGGAGTCGCGCGTCCCGCAAGATAGACTACCGCTCTTCGCTCTCCCGAGGCCGCGAGACGTCGCGCGACCGACCCATCGACGTGATACGCGTCGACGTAATGAAAACGAAGATGCACAACGAATGAGAGAGTGAGAGAGAGAGAGAGAGAAAGAGAGAGAGAGAGAGAGAAGCTTACTTGCTGAGTGGTGGTCGGTTGTACAGTGGAGACAACGACATTGTTGTCACTCCTATTGGTAATGCCGTCGGTGACCATGGACGTAGTGGTGGTTTCATTGCTCGTCGTATGCTTTACCTTACGACCACCTATCATCGTCGAAGGTCGGGACTCCGTGATAGGCTGGAAAAAGCTACTTTTCGCAATTCCGCTTTATAGTTCTGAATAGTAATTCGATCTCGACGCAGCGAGAACCGAAGTCAATGTAAAATGGAAGAGGAATAAGAACGAATTTTTGCTGAGATATTTAAAGATTTAGGTTGATAGTGATTTAAGGATAATTTTGCTAACCGATCAAAATAATTATGCCCTAGCAAATAAGTTGATATTATTTGCGATCATTTTGACAGAACCGTTAAAGAAAATATTTTTAGAGGAAATCCAAGTTTTGAAATTCTAATAATTAAAAAAAAATTCTAACTTGTCTATATAATTATTGCCTATATAATTATTTTGATAGTCTAACAAAATTATTTTCTGTTGTCTATATCTATATCTATATATTTATCTAAATTTTTAAGTATTAAGTTAGAACAAAAGTTTGTTGTTATTTCATTTGTATCATCTACATATTTTTTTATAAAAAATTTAGCAATTATATTATTTGATAAAGCACAATATTTTAGTTTTCGGCTTTAAGAATCGGCTTTTTTTTATTACAATACAATTTTTAACGAAGTTATGAACAATCAAAATCAAAATACTTTTTAATTAATCCGTGATATATAATTCAATAAAAAATCTTAGGAACATTTTTACAAAATAATTTTGTAGTGAAAACTTTAAGTTTTCAGAGAGTTAAAATTTTTTATAAGTTTTTTAAGCATATGATAAATCTAAAAACAGAAAAAAAATTTTTTCCCATTTTGTCCAGCTCGTAGTTTTCTATATGTAAAAAATACCAAATTCAAAAAACATAATGACTTTCTAAAAGTAGAAAATTTAAATTCTTTTTAATTTAAATTTCATTTATTTTTATTAACAAAGTTTAAGCGGTTTGAATTTGAAAATTTGTGCTAAACTTAATAAGAAAATAGTGCTATAAACTTTTGTTTCACCCAATATTTGAGGCAAAATTGTTCTTTCCATAAAAAAAAAACTTCGATAATTACGAGGAATTTATTTTCAAATTACTTACTTTTCCTTTTTTTTTCCTTTCTAGGTTCGTTACGATTACGATATCATCATGAAATTTAACTAGAGAAAGAAAGAGTGTTCTTCTATTAATAGGATCAATAGACAGATTATTCTTTAGAGATTCTTTTCCTGGTCGAAATTTACGTTCGACCGAGAAATCGAATAGTACTGCGCTGTAATATAAATTAAAACGCACTCACTGGGAAACACTTTTATCACCGGGAACTCGAATCAGTTCTCCTGTCAAACGAACGTCGTGATTTCCGCCGAAGCGCGCGCTGGAATCGCTTCTTCAACCTACATTTCTTTTTATTGTTCCATGATTCATCGATACATACGCTGAAAATTATGAGGAACACGTGACAAAGCTCGATCGGAAAATTTTATTGATTATCCTAATCTATTACATGTTCTCTTCTAGATTGAATTAATGTCTAGTGTTAGTTATTTTAGCTCAATTATATTTTCTCTCCTCTAATACATTTTTATATAATCCTATTATATTATATTTCAAATGTCTTATTATCTTATTTGATACTATATTATTATACATTGTAATTCTAATAAATGTTATAAGGGAGTTACATAAATATATCGCTTTCTTATTTCAAAAGTGGCACAATTCAAAACAATATATTTCTTAGAAAAAAGGGAAAATTATTTTTTAAGTTAATAAACAATTATTAATTAATTAAATAATATCGGCAAAAGGAATATATTCTTAACATAAATAAAATATTATTTTGGTCATTTTTGTTCAATACTTGTTCATTTAAAAAACTACATGTTAATTTTGAAGTTTTTTAACTACTCTTTTTATAAGCTATAATGTTTTGATTTTTTATAAAAGTTAAATTAGTTCACGTTTGATTACTAGATTAAAGTTAATTTATCTTATTTAATAATTCAAAAATCATATGTTTTTATTTGTATCACTTTTGAAATAAGAGAATGATCGTATTTAATTATACTTATGAGCTCTTTGAGAAATCATTCCAGAATAGATAGAAAGAAGGAATTTCTCTTTTCATACTCTTTTCTAATCAGCCAAATGCTACAATCCTTCCGACGAGAGCACGTTTCGTGAATTGAATTGCTTCTCTCTTTTTTTCCTTCATACTCGCTGGCGGGCCGTTAACTTCATGGTCGGCTGAAATTACTCTCCAAATCCGAAGTGAAAAGCGAGCGAAGCGATTCCGATGGTAAATCTAACTCTTCAACGGTATACCCGGTATAAAATCACGCTTTCATCTTGCGAACACGCGGTTATTTCGGCGCCGTAGCACACGATATTATCCTGTCATCGTATAGCTTTTGGCTATTCGCCAATATTTTGAACTTTCCAAGGTACACTGGTTTATCGATCTCCTTCGACATTTTCGGAGATACTTCGAATGAGAAAGATGTGTGAACAAAGAAGAAGTTTTAACGAAAGCTGTATTAAGTTATATAAAATTCTTTCAGTAATATTAAAAAAAATTTTTTTCAATTTTTTCTCTTAGACTTTCTACAATAAGCCATTATTTAAACTTTAAGTCTTCAGCCGTAAAATTGATAGAGTAAGATAAATAAAATAAGTATTCTAAGTTAATTTAATGGTTTGTAGGTAGAAGAAGAAGAGGGATCAAATAAAGAGAATAAATTTATTATCATTTTCAGTTTCAGCAATTTATGGATTTACTTAAGTTATGAGAAATTTTTCATTAAGTAAATAAGTAGGAAAAAAAAAATAAATGAATAATTAATAATAATATAATTAAAAAGATTAATATTGAAATTCATATTATCGGATTAATACATTTGATTGTGATTCGAGATATCTTCCATTACAGAATCTCATAAAGCGCCTCACTATCGATTATAAAAAGAAGGACTTCTTGTAAGAAAAGATGTTTCAAATGTATGTAGAAACTGCTTGGCATTCAACACAGTGGATATACTTTCGATGCAGAATTGGCAGCTAACAGTAATAAATATACAGACATTTAAATAAATATGCTGTATCATCAATATACCAGATAAAATATTATATAATTGTCGAATCGGTCAAAATTAACATATATAAATGTAAAAGATTAAGAAGTGATTTTATTATATTGCATTGCAAATTGTAATTTCTGCAATATTGTAATGTCAATATAATATAACTGCAATATTACATACTGGGTGAATAATTATTAGAAAATGATTCGAAAAATGAGTCAAAATTAGTATTATGTACAAACCCTTTGGATCTCTAAAGAAAATATCCGCGAAAGCCTCAAAAGTTTTATATTATTATTATTATTATTATTATTATTATTATTAAAGGATCCTTTCTCTTGTTTTAATTAAATATAAAAAACTTGCAAACAAATAATACGCAATTATATTTGTCCTAAAGATTTAACTCTAAATCGTCAAGCACGGTCAATAACCGGCAACAATTACGAGTGGCTCATCGGAACGGAATTCGTGCGAGAGTGCAATGATAATTGCAACGATAATAATACGTTCAATGAAATAAGAGACCTCGAGATTTCGCCTCGTTACGTGAATTGAACAAAACGGGTACGAGCCGACTATAATAAACGAGTACCAGAGTTATCGTCTCAGTTATCGAATTTTCATCGCTCGATTCCGCAGTGTTTGCTCTCTCTCCCCCTCTGTTTCATATCCAAACAATTGCGTCGCTCTGTGAAAAGCTTCCGTCGGTGTCGGCGCGAGCATACTGTATGGAACTATATCGGATGCTGTAAAATACGGCGTTCATGCATTTATCCCACGCGGGGGATGATCGGTCTGCTGCTAAATGATCGATGTTCGGAAGAACTATCGTTTGTCATAGAAACAAGAGAGGAAAAAAAGAAGCTTTCTCGTTACGGACAACAAATTTTACGTGGGACACTTTCCTGAAGTTTTTCGTTTATACGATTCCTATCTTTGGCAACCGCGCCGTCGCGTCGTTGTGTGATAAGAGTGACTGATTAATCAAAGCGACAGAACATTATCGCGACGGAGTATTAGTCGCGGTAAGTGTCATATCTCGTCAGCTTGCGGCTAGAATTTCAATGATATGACATCAGTCGGAACTACCACGTTCCATTGGTGATAACACTTGAGTGAATAAACTCGTGTTTGCATAAAGTATCATTTAATCTCACATTTGCAAGACAAATACTGCAGATTTGAAAAATTATTCTTTATATAACTTATATCATGCAAACTGTTTTTTTTTCTTTTGTAATTACAGCTTTTTAAATAGCTTTGTTAGTATTTATACATTTTTCATCGATTACTAATTCTGACGGAAAGAATTTGACGGAACGATTTTGCTAAAATATCTAAAAATTTAAGTAGATGCAGTTCTAGAAATAATTTTGTTTGAACAATCAAAATGATTATGTAGGAAACTCAAATACAGATGAACAAAAACGTTTGACGTTCTAGTAATCAGCTTCAGCTTCCTATATAATTACTTTGATAGTCCAATAAAATTATTTTCAGATCTAGCTAAATTTTAAATACTGTAGCAAAATCATTTTTTCCATGTATGAGACATGCAAAGTTTGAGCAATAATGTAAATCTTTCTTTCTCCCCGGCAAAATGAATATTTCAAATTAGCAGAAACAGAGAGTGGGATGCGTTCTCAGACGCATCATGAGTGCACTTACGAATTAATAAGGCTCGCTTAAGGAATATCCGGGATTTAATGCGCCACGAGAGGCCGGTTCTCAACCTCAGATTCGACATCGAGATCGATATCTTGCCCGATGCGTGTAACACGTTGATTTATAAATGCCAAGCACGTCGTTTCGGATGCCATTACTCGATCGAGAGGAACGTCAGTGATCAGTGCCAGGCGGAAGCTTTGTTGGATTGACTTTTAGTTGTGTGTGCTTTCTGACATTGATTGACCGTACTGCATGAGAACCCGTCGTTCTGGCAGCCACTATGTTATGGCATACGTAACGTCTACTCAAAAACCGCTCAAGTCTTATCTATCATTAGCCGTTCCCGTTGGCGTCTCATGAAAGACGCGAAATAGTTAACTCATTTCATTTTTAACACGACGTTGTTATGTTCATTTGGTACATATATAGAATATCCCAGAACTTTATTAAGAGAGGAAATCTTTTAAATAAATAAAATTTAAATAAAATATTTAATCTTATATTACTTGCATAGGCTTTTTTAACATAATTACCGCGTGATGTGTTTCTCATCCCAACATTATATTTCAATTTTTATTATTTCTTTTTTATTGCTTCTTTTTTCTTATTTATAATTAAAATAAAAATTAATAATATTTAATAAGACAGTTCTTGGAATTCGTCAATATCAAGAAATTGTAAAAACAATACTGCTAAACACGTTTAAAATTCTTAATATTTTTTAATATAAATTGTTATCCGATTTTTAACTTTTGACTCCACATTTTTAACAATTTACTAGACTTCTATCTTTTAACTTGATAGGATTTTCGCCTGTGACAAACGAATTTGTTATTAACAGCGAAAGGCTAAATAAATCACGCAAATAATAAAGAATTAAATTATTTATAATAAATTGGATTGAAATTGCATTGTATAAAAAACGTTACGTCAGAGAGGCTTATAGATATTTTAAAGAAAATTTGAGCTTTTTTAATAACAGCTTCAGAAAAGATGCGATATCAACCATTAAAAAAACGATTAAAAAGATAATCATATTTCAGAAGAAAGATATAGAGAAACACTTATGCGAAATGCATTGTGTAAAATGTCATTTGGATTAAGAATGACATTTATGAGTAGATAAGACTGTATTTGATGAGAATCGAGAAATAAATGAGGAACGTGTGCCAAATGATAGAGCGAGGGCATCGATAAGAGTGTCAGGAAGGTGAGGCGCACAAGAACCAAGCACGCAAGCTTCTAATCGTCTCGTCTCGAAAAGACGCGACGCTTTTCGTGCCAAGGTCGGCACCCTCGACGAGAATCCGAACGAATTCGAGCGCAAAGACATGGGCTCTTTTTCTCTATTATGAAAAAGTTTCTCGGTGAACGGATCATTAGGCCATAGCAACAAGACACAGAGAAATGAGGCGCGCTCTTTTTTTAAACTTTTACTCACGCGATTTCCGCGAACTACCTGTCTCAGGAGTAATAAAAAAAAATAATTTGTTAAGTACTAGATGAATTAGTACGTTGCACTCATAATTCTTGTGACATTCAACAGAATGAGAACACGGGAAGATTTCTATGTTGCGAAAAAAGCACTTTTATAATTTAATTTAAATTTAATCATATCGTTTGCTTATATCTTTAAAATGTGACATTTATTATGTAGTAATTTATTTTTGTAATAATATGTAGTAATTTATTTTTGTAGTAATTTTACTATTATAATTACAGAGTAATTAAAAAGAGTTTAATTAGAAGAAATTAGAAGAGTTTAATTAGAAGAAATTAATTCTTTATTGAGGATATAAATTACGCCACTATTTCTCTATAGGTAATATTATTATTTTATTGGAATAAAATTACAATGCGAAATAGAAAAAAATTTATCTGTTATATCTCTTAATTTTTTATTATTTATACATTATTTTTGGTTTGCATATACCTTATAATGAAAAAAAAAAATAAAAGAAATAAGTAGAAGTGATTTTAAATATTATCTAACAGTTTCGTTTATTAGCTGCTTAAAAATGCAGCTAATATTAATTAAATTCAAATTTTGACGGACAAATTTCAACACACACACACACACACACACACACACACACACACACACACACACGCACGCACGCACGCGCGCACGCACGCACCATATAGCGAGCATGAAGGAAAGTATCGATAATTTTCTAGGACACGATACGACATATTAGATAAGATTCTGTACATGCCTATTCATCGAGGTTACTAAGTGTTAATAAGTCTCATGTGATGTTATCATACTGAAATAATAGTGACATTCATTTCAGAGTCACGTGCATGGTCGTGTCGTTGACATTTTCAAGATGCGATCATAATCTCGAGAAGCCAGTTCCGCGATTCGTCACGATCTTAACACTAATAAATACATGTATGTGTTTCACGGAAGACATGCATATTACTAACCGGTTTAAATCTGATCGTAGACGGTGTGATAGCCAAGAAGCTGGAATCCGTGCTCAAGCTCAAGACCATGACCGTGATCGCTTACGTTGTAATTTACTCTTCTGGAACACTGAAAGAATCAGTTGATTTTTTCATTCGGTCTAATTTAATAGTTATTTATACTTCATTATAAAACTTTCTAGAGCTTTATTACAGAAATATTTTTTGTTTCAGATTTAATCTACTTTAAATGTATGATATATGTGTAACGACACATAATCAATATCTTTAGTATATAATTAAATAAACATCTTTAATTAAATTCTATTGTGTTGATTTGAATCAAATTAATATAAATGTATTTAATCTAATTATATAATAAGATATATACTGGACAGCATTATTAATTAAATATTAATATGTTGATTAGAAGTAGCAATTTATTGGCAATATATTAGTTAAACATTGGGAATATATTAAATTGAGCTGATATTTAATTTTACTAAATACAAAATATTATACATACATTGTATTATTAAAATAAATTCTTAATAAAAGCATTTTGTGTTTAAAAAGTGCAAGTGAATTTTCGATTTACGGCGATTGATAAAAGAAAAATGCAAAGTTCTTTTACTTCAAATTTAGAACCTCATAATATTAATCGCATAGATTGTACAATTGCCAAAAATTTTTGCTTCCAAACGACCTGTTGCTGTAGTCGAAAGTTAATCATATTATAATATTTATTATTTATTACAGTTTATGAAACAAAAAATTTGTTATGACAAAATTTGTTATAAATGCATGATAATTCAGTATTGCTATATTTGATACAATTGTATTCAAAATTTGGTATTTCATAATTATGATACTATGTACATTTAAAAAAAGACAGTGGCAATTTGATACAATTTTTGATATAATGTTTAAAAAAGTTAATTTACAATCTAAACATAGCAATATCAATATAAAAGCAATATCAATTATAAGAAAGTATCACTATTTTTTCTATTTTATCGACTATTTGACTCTATTTCAGTTATAAAAATTCTACATTAATCAATTCTAAATTGATCAATTAAATGATTAATTGATTAAAAATTTTAGCTCCGTATGTTGTAGCAGAATATATACATATTTAAAAAAAAGAAAAAGACGAAAAAGAAAAAGAAACGATTGCACATTTTGTTGATACAAAACATTTTTTTATTCCTTGCAATACTGTAAGAAAAAACTCGCTAAAATAATTAGAATATAATTGAAAAAGATTCTTTTACTCTTATAGGCTTAAACTTAAATATATTATTCACACTCGATGTGTGGATATTGTAATTGTGATCTTGACCGAAACTCAAAGTGAACTCTGCCGTGAGAAAATTTAACATGACCTTTCGACTCGGACTAATCTCGTGGTTTGCGTCTCTGGGTCATGGTCTGAAACGTGATTCTTTCGAGTATCTACATTCAAGCTGTATACACAAGAGTGTACTACGCCATGAGTGTTCTAAATCCGTATCACGTAATTAGGCGCCTTAGATGCGAGGCGGTGCAGTCTCGTATTCTTCACGCGATTACTCCGTGCAAAGTTATAAAACGTATCTCGAGTTCTTATCACATGTAATAACGCAAACTTTATTATGCAAACTGTTTTATCATTTACAAATACATTAAGTGCATTAAAAATCAAATAAAAAGTGATATATATTTAAAATGCATTGATCTCGTGCGGAAATTCTGGTCTTCTGAGAATAAACAAGGTACTCTATTTTTGCAACGTCGTGGAAGCAATCGAGATCGTCGGGGTGAACAGATGCACGGCGTAGCCTAAATCTGTTACCTTTGCGCAACCGGTGTCTTCTATTCTTGAATTACGATCCTCGCGGGGGCACTCTTCGGAGAAATAAGACGACGGCGACGAACTTTGCGGCACGAATTGCACCATTCGCGAACGATATCGAAATATGCGCGAATCGAGTCTATAGTTTCCACCATCGGCCGACTTTCCCGAAATCGTTCGCTCGTCAAGGGGTTGATTGGCTACTGGGCCAAAGTTTAAATTGCACCCTCGCGTCGAAAGTCTCACGAGGGCTAGCTGGAGCGAGGCCTCCGTTATCACGCAGGCGCGAATTTTAGCCAGGTGTTACGATGCCGCGCTGATGGAAAATTAGAATATGAATCCGCGCGAATTTGAGGAGGCGCGCGTCGCATTCCCAGATACATGCAAAACCTCGCGGCGGAATTCTAATTACATCGCGATTTATGGCGTGTTCGCATATATCTAATCTGTATACACATATTGAGACGCGGATTCGTGATTGATTAAAACAGACAACATCGTTTGGCAGGAAAACAAAGGCGCTGTTCTAACAACGAAGAACACGAATTCAAATCGATATAATCTTGGCGAACTTAATTTTAGCTTCACGGGAAAAAATAAATTTCCCGTCGATATGCGTTTTTTTTCCACGAATAAGCTGGAGGATTATTTTTGTATATCAAATCCGAAATCTGAAATCGCGATTATATCTGCCTCACCCATGACGTCACGGAAGTTTACTTCTCTTTCTAAATTTCTAAATAATGGAAATTTTATTTTTTGCTTTTGTAACGTTTTCTTTAAATATTCTTATATTTTGATTTGTTTAATTACTTTATAATCATAAAATGAGAACTAGAATTCTATTTCTGTTAAGCCAATTTTTAGTAATACGATACGTCGGCGAAAAATCGATAGCACATGGCAAAAAAGATTTTGCTAAAGTATTTAAGAATTTATATATATTTATAGTTAGATATAAATCTGAAAATAATTTTCTTGGACTATCAAATTAATTAATTATGTAGAATAATATTTGAGCCCAATGATAGTTCTGTAAAAAGATTTAATAATCATAACCATCATCATAACCAATTTGAGCATCCTATTCCAACAAACAGGCTGACTTTATTTTTCATCATTTTAACATCAAAATGACGTTTTTACGTTATTTGATATGAAAACGATCTATAATCACATCATTCTGACGTCAAAATGACATCAAATATCGTTAACTTATTTGCTAGAATATAATTATTTCGATGATCCAACAAAATTATTTTAAATCTGTATCGAGCTAAATTTTTAGAAACTTCAACAAAACTGTTTTTTCCGCGTACGCTGCAGAAATTATGGCTTCAGATCCGGAATTGTACATGGCGAGACAGAGTTAATCTCTTATTTTCTTGTTTTTCATTCTATATTTACGTCGCAGCACGCGGTCGTCACATTGCAATAGGTGCACGTGCTCGCGGCTTCGTCTGATGATTCAAGATCAATTCGCTGAGAAAAACGTTTGGTATAAATAATTTATTTTTTTGATATGTGACTTAAAAAACTTTTTTAAATTTTAATTGAAAAATTTGTTGTTTTAATTAAAATTTGATTAGAATAATGATATATTGGATAATCAAATTTTGATTAGAATACAATTTTTTAATTAAAAAGAAAGAAAATATTTGTAGGTCACATATACAAAACATTTCTCTCAGTGTAAAAATTACTATAATCAAAAATATAACACCCATAACTACCTTCTCCTCTTCCCTCATATTCATTTTTGCTCTGCAACTTTTTCAAGATTACAGGTTAGTTAAGAGTCTGTTGCAAGAACTTTTGATGTTAAACGGAAATTTGTCTATGATGAGAAACGTAACTTATTTTAAACACATAATTTTCACATAATAAACGCAAGTATTGTAATTTTTCTCCTGAATTATAATTGCACACCAGCGACGTTATCACACTTGATCAAGTACAACAGCTGAGCAAATCGATTTAAAGATATTAGTCAGGGAGATTAATGCTTTTATTGTTTCACTGTGAAAACCTTTTTACTCATACAAAGTAAGTGTGCCTTTTGATATCTTTATCAATTTTATTTTATTTGCACTGAAAGAGTACGGATTACGTTAAAAAACGAAAATGAAACGAAACGAAAACGTGTCCTGTTTTCTAGTGTCCTGTTTACTAGTTCAGTTTTTTAAAAAAAAAAAAAACCGTCATTTTTTTGGAAAAACTGTTGATGCTTACTAAACAATTAACAGAATCATTTCCCTAATGTTCGTCAATCCCAAAATTGGGCTTACCAGAATTATCAATTTTCTGGCTAAATGCCGCCGGTAGTAGCCATCAGTGTCATCGTTAACCAGAAATGTCGGGTGACAAGCATTTACATAACATTGCTCGACTGGGATGTCGGTACGATTGATGATTCGCCTACTAACGTCGAGACGATGCCCCAGATCACGCTTGATCTACCGCTACGGGCGATTGCGTCGTGGAAATATAACTCGCACATATAACGCATATAGTTCGCGCGGACGGTGGTCACTTCCGAATTATTGTCGTTCATTGTACTTGGCCGTACTAAAATGATCTGGAGACAGCACTGCGGCTTCATGTGGAGACGAGGTATCGGACTAGTGAGGAGCGCTTATGCTATTTTTGCCGATCGTTTTTTGGATCGAGCGCTATTATAACAAAAGATAACCAATGAAAAGCGAGTATATGGCGATGATCGAACAATAATACGTGACGAACTAAGAAAAACATACACGACGAGAGAGATTTAAATATCGTATTACCCGCCATTCATGCAGCGTAAATTTGATCCATAATGAATTCGCGCGGGGTTTTACATTTTGATCACTAGACCGCGAATGACGTGTCGTCAAGCTACGACAATGGGCCGTCGCGAAGATAATTTTATGCCTTGCCGCAAAGTAACAATAAACGTCACTGAACAATTTATCAGTGGTTTTGGAATCTTTTTAAAATAAGTTCTGGATTATATTCGTAAAATTTCTAACAGTCAATTATTAACAGTAAATGTCACTAAATTTATTGCTAGCGGTTTTGAAACTTTTTGTAAGTAAGTTTTAATTATCATATGTTCAAATGGAAACTTATGAAAATATTTTTTAAGAGACACTTTATATAATCGAGCAATATATCGTAAATTTTAATTTAATATTTTTAGTAGTCAATTTTTAACATTTACTAGAATCTTTTAGAATCTTTTATATACATATTAAGTTTTAAATATCATTCGTGGAAATGAAACTTTTAAAAGTATTTTTAAAGAAAGCGAAAGAGATAAACGCTTAATATAACTCAGCAGTGAATCATAAATTTTAATTTAATATTTTTTTAATAGTCAATTTTTAATAGTAAATGTCACTGAATACTTTCCCAGCAGTTTTGAAACTTTTTATAAGTTTTAAATGCCATTCGTAGAAACGAAACTTTTGAAAGATATTTTTAACTTTATTAAGTTTAATTATAATTTAAATTAAAATAATTAAACATTTTTAAAGTAAAATTTAATATTTTTAATGATAGTTCCGATACATTTGAAATTAATTACACAGAGTACAATTGAAAATTTTAATTGTTACGATTTATAATGAATTTTTGGAATAAATGTTGACTCGTTTGTAGATGAAATTTCTAGAAATCTAAAATTACAATCACAAAACTATAAGAGAAGCAAATATAGAGAAGCTCACTCCTTAATTTTTTATAAAATGTTATACAATAAACATAATGTTTAATGATCGAAATTTTTTGGCTTTTCTCACGAGTTTTGATTCGAGGCATCGCAGTTGTCGCGGCTATTTTTGCCAATTCCGTGTATGTTAATCAAATACACGAAAGCCGCAGGCAAGATGATAGACAACAGTAACGAATCGTAAAACGAGGCATGCGATCTGAGATTGCATTACGTGTGAAGTAACACGGCGATTTATGCATGCGAAAAGTTGGCCGAGAAATCTCAGCGGCATGTATGTATGTACATGAGCGCGAACTGCTGCACGCACGCGAACATCCGTGTCCGAGAATCAATATTTGCAGACGCTTCCAATAAAGGAGCTCGTAATTTCGAGAGGAAGTCGTTGGCGCAAAGAGCAAAGTGATTTCCGTGCCTGCTCGTGACGGGCTATTAGGAGTTCTCTGGTTAAATGTAGTTAAGTTGTAGTTTTGACACGAATGTTCATTACGTTCCTCCTGGTGCCTTTTGACAAAAAGAAAATCAATACGATACATTAATTAATTCTAGAATCTTATTAATTCTAGATCAAGAGGATCAAAAACTATTAACAAGAGAACATTTCTAATCGATAAGAAAGCTCTCTGACATTCTCTCACTGCAGATTTTTTATTAATTTAAAACTATCTCGAATGATCTAAAAACATTTGACTATCAAAATAACTGACTCAATGGTTCCATTAAGCAGTTGTATTTTTTTTTTTTTTAGACAAGACGAGAATCAGATATGAAGTCTCAGTCTTCGACAAACTGTGTCACAATGCGTTTCGGAAAATCTACGACGCCAACTGTGCCTAGGCCATTTATTTTTATACAAAACTTCATATCGGTGTGATTTTTTTCGGGTCAGCTCGTTGCTCATGACACTGACCTTGGACGTAATGAACACAGAAAGAAACTGCTACGCGAAATTAAGGCACGTGAAACGTCAGCTGTCTATCAACGAGCTCGCACGAAGGCATTCTCTATTTTATTCAGCAGATGCGAAGTTTCTCGAAGATTATTTTTCTCAGTATGATATTTCAAAGATGGTTCTCTCATACGATTTGCTTGAATGATTAGAAAACACGTCATAGGAAGGTTTCTGCAACACGTTTTCTCCGGCATATTACAGTATATTATGTATGTTACATGTATAACAATGAGTGGATTAATGTTAATTACAAATAATTAAATTATATTTAGGGTGTAAAAGAGGATGGGTTATCTTAATTACACATTCAAAGTTTAATGATATATTTTAATAACATGCAGAGTTTACATCAAGGGTGAATTATGTAACGTCAACTCGATAGAGCGTATAGCTTTCTTTCTTTCATTGGCATTCCATTGTCATGGAAAAGAATAAAATAAAATAGTAATATCGTGGTAATGCTGACCGAATGGAAAATACAGTAAATACAGTGGAGCGATCATTTCGGTCGCATTCTAGGTACAATACTTATTTGGCAACAATTAACAACAATCGAGATCAAAGATCATCCACGTAATGATTCTCCCAGCTTTGAAACGAAACTTCCAGAGCAACCTCGGCACAACCATTTTATGAGTGTTGATCCCAAGATATATGCGAGATTCTCATGGTTTCAAAACTGGAATTTCACACAACGCACAGTGGGGTATTCGTCCGATTTAGGCGGCCAAAGTCGATTTTTTAAAACTCATTTCAAATTAAAAATAAAGACTACTTGAGGAAGCTGAAGAGTCAAAAAACAAATTGAATATCTAATGTCCGTCGTTACGCGTAAATAAGCGACTGTCCAATAGTCGAATCCTATTGTTATTTTCTTGAGCAAATTTTAATAAACTCGAGGATATTAGTACATACAAGGACTTCTGGATGTTTCTCGATTTTTTTATTTTAATAAAAAGATGAAAGTTTCTAGGTTTCCACTTCACGATTTCGTAAAAACAGTCGCGGAATCACGCGGTTGTCTGTGTAATAGCCAATATAAGTTTATTAAAGTATTAAATAAGAATTTCTTGATGAACACCTCTCATGTGTTTATTTCTAGTTTCAATTATTTGAATTTTATTTTAAAGTCACTGAATGTCAAAAGACATGACTCGAGAAAAATTGTTTAACATGATACAGCAGTAAAATTTACGAAACATTAACAAAAAATTAGAATTTTTAGAAAATTATCTGTTAACCTTTGAAAACCTTTGAAAATTATTTAAACGAATAAATAAAGAAGATAAAGCATAAAAAAGACTATAATAAACTAAAAAAACAAAACAAATTAAAAGTTTTTTAAATTAAATAATTAAATAAAATTTGTTTAACTAATAATAAGATTTAATAATAATAATATTTTTTAACTAAATAGATTTTAAAAAATAGGATTATATATATATATGTGTGTGTGTGTGTGTGTGTGTGTGTGTGTGTGTGTGTGTGTGTGTGTGTGTGTGTGTGTGTGTGTATATAGCCTGCAACAATTAAACTATATTTTTTCATAGAAAAAGTATTTCCTACAGTACTTAAAACACAATGAATTAATAAGACTACATTTCAATCCACTATAAAAATAATTTAAGCCTAAATCGATCAAATACTCAACTTTGCGACGTATCGAAGGACGTACAGAAGAGATTCGCGATGAGATCGGAGATCGCGATACGAGATCTCCCGCCGCTGGTGAAACTTCTGGCAGTAAGGGTTCTAATTGTAAGATTAAAAATGCGCGGAGTGTCGCTAAAACGTTTGATAGATCCGGAAAACAAGAATTGTGGAATTTGAACGACTTTAAATCACTTGGAGCGTATCATCGAGATTATTTCAACATTTCATACTTAGCTATTTAATCTAGTCGAGGAGAAGCGCGTCGCGTTCCTTTCGCGATCGATAAATCGTTACTTACGAATCAGCAACGATCATCGTCGACGAACGCACGGCATCCGAATAGAAAATTTTATTTAATTCGTTTTCAAAACGGATAAAGATTCGCGGACGCTCGAGGTACGAAATTTTTCTACAAGTGTAAAGGCGCGATAACGTTCTAGGTGGTAAATTGCAATTCGGTGAGACAATAGACGAGAAATATACGTCCTTCGCGGGGAAGCAGAATTAAAGTGTCGTCGAGCGTCGCGAGAAACGCTCGATCTCGTCAAATCGCAACGAGTAGTCGCGCGTCTCTAACAACGAAACCCTTCTCTTCCGGCTGTTTTGTTCCACGAACTTTAAGGATCATTTTATTGAACCCACGAGGCTGGTACCCAAAGCGGCTCAGATTCCACTCGATGGATTGCGTTGATTAGTTGCTCAAATGTCATGGAAAGGTCAGCGTTCACAATCACCTCGTCGAAAAGGTGAGAATACAAGAACTCTATCCTTTCCGCACTGTGCAGGATCTCATGGAATTCTTCGTCCTGCAATAGGATATAAGCTTGATGATAAAATACACAATGAATTTACTCTCTTGGACTGCAAAGATGTTTATTGTTAACATTTTGGAATTTTGACGACAAAATGTGTAACATAGTTATTTCTGCTGGATCCGTGAGTTGACTAGACATTAATTAATTTCAAAAAACTAAAATGACACAAATCTAATTAAATGCGAAAATTTCTATATTCGGTCAAAACATTTAAAATTAAAAATGTGTTCTTAACAAATAGCTTAAACATAATTATTCAAAAATTAACTGTTTAAAAATAGATAAATAGAAGAATAAATACTAAATTAATGTGCAAAATATTAATATGCTCTGAGATGCTTAATATGCTTTTTTTGAAGACGGCTCATAGTGCTTAAATATTTCTTGTGTGCATTTACATATCTGATTCTGCATATTACGCACTGAAATCTTTTTCGGTCTTGAAACGCCATCATGAATAGAACCAGAATAGTATCACTTTATTAAATTGACAAGCAGTTTAATAATTTTTAATGCTAATAAGCATTAAGGGTATTCAATATTTGATGTTAATTATCTTAAAAATCATCTTAAAAACTAACATCTTTAAAACTGCTAATTTATTGCGAAAAATATTACCTTAAAATGACGTGACTCGTATAAAAAAATAAATATTAAGTTTATTTTAATAATAATAATTTAAAAAAATTGTAGATATAACACAAAAAATATAAAGAATATAATTGAATCCATAAACTCACCGTCATTTTTAAAGAGTTAAATATTAGAATATGGTGAACAAAAAGATAACAATAAGTAATACTTTCAGTGCTATGTCACAAATACTTAGGTGTCGCATAACATTCGTAGGAGTTCATTTGTGATGATTTTATCCAATTAAGAATGATTTTACTAATTGTAAGTATTTTAAACATTAAAAAACAATATAAATTATATTAAAACATTAAAACAATAAAATATTAAAATAATATATTAAATTCGTTAAGCTCAATGTAAAATTTTATAAAACATCAGCATGGCAGTCAGAATAGTAAATTTAAAAAAGAATCAAATTATAAAATCAAGTTAGAAAATGATTGTAATTTTTGTCACAATCTGTGTAAATACAAATTTCCAACTTTACCGTGAAGCCTCGAGAATTACTCTCGTCAAAAGTTGATCTCGCTCGTGCTTCGTTTCTGGTGTCTTTTAGCACTTCGAACGTCGGCGGTTTCACGTATATGACATATGGCCTCAATTGCGGTGTCCTTAGCATCTTGAGGGCTTGATAGTGAGGACTTAAGAGGCACACATATCCGGCGTTCACAAGCGAGCTGACGCTTTCGGAACTGGTACCATATAAATTTCCCTTATACTCGCCATACTCGATGAACTTTCCAGCCTCGATGTCCTCCTCCATTTTCTCCCGAGTCATGAAGTGGTACTCTTTGCCGTTTATTTCACCTGGTCGCGGTGGCCTAGACGTGTCTGAATAAAAGAATTATTTCGTTTAAAAAGGATATTAGATTGATAAATTAATCGGATATTTCCTATACTTTACAATTATTTGTAAATTATTATAATTTTTTTGATAGATTTACTAAATATTTTTTCTTTTGATTCTTTTATTTTTCAAATTACTTTTCTCGTGCTTTATTCATCGTTGATTTAATTTTCTCATTACAGTCATTTCTTAGATTTACCAGATATAATATATATGATTTTTAATTACGTCATAATATTTATGAATTTAATTGTTCTCTTAACCGTTAATTAGTTACGCAAGGTCACCGCGATCCCTGTCATTTTATTTAACGATAATCGAATTTTTCCGCATAATTAACTAAAGATTAAGCTAAGCTCTCTCCTTTCTTATATTAGCTGTGTGTTTCTTGGTAAACTTACAGGGAATAGGAGTCTTGTACTTTTCGGTATCAGTCGCTATGAGCCGCCTCTTCAACTCGTTCCTACCGACTCCCGGTGGCCCAATGAGAACCACCGGCCGATACAGGCCCGGCCTGGGGTAAAGTTTCGCGACCTCTTCGTAGGTCGGTACCTCTTCCCGGTCAAAGTCGTCGTTCTCTGCAGCGTCATACATGATTTTTTTAGTTTTAGTTCCCTGCAAGTTGCACTTTGTAGGCGAGGCGTGCAAAGAGGTACTGGGACGGGGGCACAATGCGGGCAAAGGCACTGGAACAGAACACAAGCCTAACCGACGGTTAGGTCGTCAGGCCATCCATTTGTTAAAGAAGCGCAGCCGAGATTAGCTTACTGAATTAAAGGGTAACCACCTCACAAATCTACCGCGCACACAACTGACTGATCCTAAAGTATACTTAAGGTGGTCTCTAACGAATTTAATTCATTATTACACAACATCGCTACTTTTATGCCAAAATCAGCGGCAAGCTTTAACAATATCAGCCTTCAAACAGAGCATTCTCGGAGCATATTGGCATTTTACACATTAATTTAATAATAATTATGTTTAAACTGTTTATGAAGAAAATAATTTTGATTTTAGAAAAAAGATAACATTCGGTACTTTTTTTATGTACTTGACGTATATATATATATATATAT
>NW_017259279.1:1294264-1299961 GCF_001594045.1 Atta colombica | reverse complement strand
ATATATATATATATATATAAACATCAAGAATATGAAAACATTCGACGATTATATGACTCGATGAAATGAATGATTATGAAATAAGATCAAGACAAGCGAATTATTCAATCAAACAAACCCATTGACATACTTATATTGTCTTCTTCTGGTTTCTCCTTCTCTTTCTCCTTTCTTTCAAGAAGAATTCTACGTTCTTGAAGAGCTCTGCTGGGGATCAAACCTGCTCTCATATTTCTATCACCTTCTCGCCTGGCTTGCCACCTATATTTACAACCAGCATCATTATAATTAATATTAAGTAAAAATTAAAAGAAATGTTTAATACAAATGAGTGAAAAAAGTCATATTCGATCAAAGTCATTATAATTCGCCGTAAATATATAGATTACACATTAAGTAATGAAAAACCTACATAATGAGCTGTATATAAAATTTAATTCATGAAATATTCAAGCACTAATTGTAAGAGCATTGCCCAGTTTATATCATGGCTTTACATTACTTAATTGTGTATTCACATATCACTTATGATACTTAGCATTTAGATTATATGAACTATCTTACCAATAAGCGTCATCTTGACTGACAATATGCAGAACGTCACCCTTGACAAAATCTAATCCGGCTTCTTTACAAGGAATGTAAGGGTCGTCGGCAGCCACATATGAAAAATGTGCTTTGACGCGAACCTAAAGTTATAAATATTTAATTTATACATATTTGCAATATAGATTGTTCTACCAAAGATCTGTTAGAGATCTAGTGTTATTGCGACTATTACCTTGCTCTCCCTGATTCCACTTTTGCTGTCCGCGGGTACTATTTTAAAAGTGATTGTCCCTTCTGAATTTTGCTGAAAAAAAAATTAAATTACGTAAGAATTTTTAATAGTGACAATCTATTTATTTAAAAATCAAAACAAGTACTCAAATATTGTATCTTATTATATCAGTAATGGAATTTAAGTAGAAACTTCAAAATGTTCTCTTTAAAATAATATTACACATTGAATATACAGTATATTACGTACTATTATTTTATAAAATAACAAATATATAAAAATAATCCAAGTTATCTTGAAAATTTCATTGAAATACATTACTGCTTAATTACATTAAATACATTAATATTAAATACATTAATACTTAAGCTGGAAGCTTCTCAAAATGAATCAGTTTTATTAATATTGTTAATGAATAAAAATTTGTTTCTACCATAAATTTTATTCCAATAGTGTACATAAATAAAATTGATATTTTTAATAAAATAATTATATTTAAAGAATCTTATCCTTTTATGTAAAAATTATAGTTCTACTATTTGAAACTTTTGAGCGATAGTTATGCCTCTTATATTGCTCTTTTATTTGCCGTATTTGTTAATAACGAGATAAGAAAATGTTTAGCCTACCAAAATGTGTAAAACAAAACTAGGTGTCTTTCCCTCGACGCTGATACCATTAACTTCGCAGACCTCGTCACCGACGTGGATGAGACCGGACCGGTCGGCTGCGCCACCGTGCATTATCCGTGCGATTACAATCTTGCCGGTGATTTCGCAGGTTTTTATGGTCGCCCCCTAATGTCAAGGTGTAAAATCTAGTATTGTCATTGCATTGCATTTCGCGCGCGAACGCGTATTAGGGAGTGCCTTCTTTCACTTCTTAAAAAAAATGGATAAAAATAAAAGTCTTTATAAAGAAAGGCAGACGCGATATTAAAATCGGCATGCGCCCGACGATTTTTTCATGGCACAATCGATCAATTGAAATCATTGAAATTGTGCAATACAAAAATAGACGAACACAGGGCACCGATAACATGAATGTCCAAAGGATATCATAAGGTTATCTGAAATGTTTGATTTTTCAGTTATCAATTATTTGTAACAAATCTTTTAAAATCTCCTTTGAAAATTCATATTATTTAGAGTACTTTCTGTTCTCTGTGCATTTCCCGAGATAAACAGAAATAGGCATTTTAAATAATTTGCAAAATAAATGTAACAAAGGTCAAATCGCATCTCGAGAAACACGTACCGCGAAATGCAGTTACCGGTGAAATTACAACAAATAATGAGTTTTATTTATATTTCCATTTATATCTTTGAATTTTATATGATAAAATTTAATTTATACAGAATATTTAATTCAAGCATATTTTTTTCAAGACGAATTTTTGTCAAAAGGTAACTCCATTTCAAGATACATCAAATACAGTCATGCGGGACAATAACAACAAATACAGTGATACAACAGATTTTATTTACAAAGCAAAAGAACAACTCAAACAAGACAACAATGCAATGGACGCAACAAAGGCAAACAACCAAATCAACAAACTTGTGCAAGGAAGGAAAGGATATGACGCTTCATTTACAGATGAATTTATATCCTGTGATCGCAATACGATAACGAAGAAGAAGGAAAGGATTGATTAGAAATCTACGTTGAAGCAGGGATTGAAACCGGTTTAATTCTGATTGATCTTTGATTAATCCAGATTTTTGTTCCGTATAGTCGTAATTTCCGTTGCCGTTCCTCGCCCGTCTTACGACAACGGAAATAGCACGCGCTAAAATTCTACCAGTTTCGATCCCGACGCTAAAGTGAGCGGTGAAAACAAAAAGAATGACGGCTGAGGTACAGGGCAGTTTCGTACGACGTAAAGTCAGGTGTTCATCACAAGTGCTCAGCACACTTCTACGGCATTCAGGCGACTTACCACGATCGGTTCAACGCCGGCGTCGCCCTTCGAAGCAAGTTTGACGATGAAAGAAACACGTGATTACTTGGTTACTTTTTCTTCGCACTCGTGAGGCTACTCGTTATACACTCGGAGGATTCTCTCAGTATCCAAGTTACGAACTATACGTGACTTGCCTGTCTACGCCGATACTGGGGAGCGTTTTACGCGTCTCATGCAAGTCGACGCGAATGTACAACCATGTGTGGGCGGAAAAACGAATCTTTAACGCTCTTGCAAAAAAAAGTAAACTACTTTTGACAAATTTCCCCTCCCTTCCCCTCCCTACGGCTTCTTAAAAACACAAACGCGTACATTACACTCGAATTGCTACTTAATTGACAATTAAGCCTTTTCTCTCCCTCTTACGCTATTGCTCACACTCTTGGGTTTGAGTAAAAGACGCTTAGAAAGACACCGTTATTACAAATGCCGACTCAACGATCGATACGACGTACCAGGGGCTCGTTCGATTTCACTAGCTGGACAATCTTCACCGTTTCCTCATCCTCGTCTACTTCCAATGGAATATCCGGCAGCCTTGGATAGTAATCCTTTTGCGCCACCGCATCATGAGCACAGAGAAGACCCTTCAATGAAGAAAGTTGTTTTAGAATACACTCTTAGAAATGTTCATTTCTTCATAGAATTATTAAATTACAAACAATAAAAAGAATTGACATTTGCAAAGAAAATTTGCAAAATAAATACTTCTTATTTCAAAAGTGATACAATCCAGAAAGATTAAAAAAAAAGAGGGAAAACTATTTTCCAATTTATAACAGAAAATTATAGATTAATCAAATAATACTGACAAAAAGTGTATATATACTTTTTTTAGAAATATATATTATTTTCGTTTTATAAACCTTAAAAAAAACCACTTTTTTTAAAAACTGTGATAATTTCAATATCCTACAAAATTATAACAAATTCAAAATGATTTATCAAAAATGATGATAATTCAAAATATCACCAACAGTTTACACTTATCTTGACTAAATTCAAAATAAAACAATTTCTTCTTTAAACTTCGATCAAAATAATCTTAACTCTAAATATTTTTAATAGAAGATTTTTTGTTTTTATAAATAAAAATAATTCAACATACAACATTAATTGAATGTATAAAATACATTCTATATATTATTATAATTACCTGAATGTGTGGTTTCTGCAACAAGTGGAATAACTCTTTGCAATCGGACGAGACGTGCGTTTTGGTCGACAACAGATCAAGAACTTCGACATCGATGTCCATCGAGTTTGAGAGCACGGGGAAGAATTTATCATCCTTAACATTGTTGAGGATCTTATTATGAACGTTCACCAGGGCGTTCAGTTCTTTGGACTGCAGCAGCTCACTGAGAAATCCAAATTCCTCCTCGGTACAGCTGGGTATTTCCGACTTATTCTCCTGCAGCGAGTTCAGCAACTTGGACAACGCTGGAATAAGTGAACAGATTAAATCTGAGATACAATTGAAAAGCACAAGCAATAGAAAGTAAATAGTTTGAAATCTATTATTCCCTCGTTTCTATTGGCTGTGCTTTTCAATTATGCTTTAGATTTCAGATTCGACTATCTAATAAAAATATTGAAAATTCGCTGAAATGACGTAGTTAAACCCGACCTCCGTTAAAATGAAATTTATAAAGTTAATTAAAATGGAGAAATTTTGAAAAATCGTTGTGTCTTCATTTTTTTCATTTAAGTCCATCAGCTTCTTTTATTACCTTTCGCTTTATAAACTTTATAAACTTCAATAAAGTATATTTGCGTGTATTATTAGAATCGAATAGCGCTAATTACATTCTCCATATTTAAATGCGGAAGTACTAAAATTGGAAACGGTGTAACGAACTCTTATCTCTTTTCTACATAAATCTATAATTATTTTAATTCAAAGACACAAGGATTTCTCATCGCGCGTTTATGCGCCGATCGATGTTATCGATATTGGATTCATTTTTAAACGCGGATCACTCGTTCAAGACCTCCTTTTCATTCAAGCAAATTGGAGCACGCGGAAATATGCGTGATAGCGAATTGAAACGGCACACCAGCGTTTTATCAGAAAAGATCCCGTTATTACTCGTACAGTTTATTTACTCTGCTTTACCCTCGCTCTATATTTATAACGTACTACGCTCGCGCCCGACACGCAACGTTTTATTAATACGTCTATATATCTTTGAAGAGTATTCAGTCGCATATTGGATTATGCTCTGTAACTTGCTCCAGTAACTCTCTCTCTCTTCACTTACTACGGAAACAACGAGGGAGGTCTTATCGACATGCCGCCGCCACAACAATAGGTCAACTTCGTCGAAAACACCCTCGCCGCGCGAAACATCACTATCCCTTATTATCTCGCTGCGCAGTACGATCGTGTCAAGGGTGAAATGTAAAAACACGTGAAAACACCCTCGACGACGCTCTGAATTGTTTGGAACTAAGTTTCCAAAGGTGTTCAAAGCAATGTATCTCGACCTGCCGTCCGTCGACTTACCGGGGTCCCAGTTAACGTTTTCCATGACGACCGCCGCTGTCATAATTCGCACTTGGCACCCCGGTCAGGCGTATCGCTGCGTTTCCGAGGCGAGGACGACGTGGGCGTAGCGACGCTCGGCGTTCGTTTAAGCGACAGGTATCAGAGACGGCGATAGCGGGATCCGGGTCGGCGTATTTCTGTCGGGGTCGCGCGCTGCGCCGCCGCGTCGACGACCCTCCCGGCGACGATGCTGTCCCGCTGCTGCTGCTGCTGCTGCTGCTGCTGCTGCTGCTGCTGCCGCTTCCTCGCGTCAACGTGTCGCGTTCGCGCTGTCTGGAGTGTCGTTATCATAGCGAGAATAATCCGTTACGTAAGCAGCCTGTCACTCGACACGGGGTAGGATGACCGCCACCGGATTGGCCTGCCGTCCCTGCCCCGTGCGACTCCTCGGCATAATAC
>NW_017259279.1:1292297-1294164 GCF_001594045.1 Atta colombica | reverse complement strand
TCTCTCTCTCTCTCTCTCTCTCTCTCTCTCTCTCTCTCTCTCTCTCTCTCTCTCTCTCTTACTCGCTCCTTCGATCTCTCTCCCTCGCGTTCTCTACGTATGAAATCTGCTCCGAAATCCGACGCACTCTCCGAAGATGTACTCTCACGCGTTCACGGCTGAGAAACCCTTTCTCGTGCACTAGTGCACCCCCGATGAAGCTCGCACATTCTTCATGTTTCTCCGACGCGGCAGCCGCGGCACCGGTGCCATGTTGAGAGGCGCCGCGGACAATACGCTCCGCGCACCCTTCGTTGGCCTCTGCTCCGTTTCCGACTCGCCCGACGACAGCCTGATCGTTCCGTCTCGCTCTCCCTACTGCTTGCGTGGGTAGCGAAAAAGAGATGGACGATTCTCGTCGAAACTCGACCCTATCTTTGTATTCACGCAGGGACGGCATTGGTCGAAAGTCATATGGTCATCTTGAGATTGCATCTTCGGATGCCAAATAGATTTCTCTCCTAGTTTGAATTTATTATATTGTTAAATATTATAGGAACAGTGATGATCCAATTTCTTGTGTTAAATAACATTTTGTTATTTTTATATTAGATTTATTTTGCATTGAGAATGTTGATCGAAAATGTTGATTGAAAACGTTGGTACAGTAAGAATTTTTTAATATAATAAATATTATTTACACGCGTACTGACAACTGACTTTTACTGACAATTGACTTCTTTACTTCTTTTTATTAGATTTATTTTTAGAACCGTATATCTTTATTCATATTGTTTTATTCTGGTATTTTAATTTTCACGTGTGACAAAATGTAAATCAATTCATTTCTGATTGAATTGCTAATTTCAAAATAAACAACGTTTCTATATTAAGTGTGCACTTCGCAAATAATAATTTGAATCAAATTCATATATTTTTTTAATTAAATTGTTTGATTCCATTGTTTCAATTAAATTAACAATATTGATTGAGAGCAAATGGCGATCTATAGAAATGATTAAAAATAACTCAAATTGAATATAATTTGATATTACAAATTAAACAGTTTTGTAATTTGTATAAATGGTAATAAGTTTGAAAAATTGGCGAGATTTTTTTAACGTTTTTGGTGTATGAGAAAACCTTTGTGCAGTATATTTATAAGAAATAAACATCTCAACACAAAAATCTCAAATAAATAATGCACTTAAAATGCGCGTGATCGATTATGATAATCAGAACAAAATGTGCTCTATGTATACAAAATACTAAATAAAATACAGAAATTTAAAAAAATACAGATTAAATTGGTTGAATTATTTGAACAGAAAACTTTTTGTGCGAAACGTTGGATGTATTTTTCAATAATTTCGTTAAAAATATATAAGAATTTTAAGAAAGATAAAAATAGATTATTGAAAAAAAATCTTCAAATTATTAAATATATAATTTTATATAATTTTATTATATAATTTATTATATATCTATAAAACATTTTTTCCCATTTTTTCCATTTTTTTATAACTTAAATGAAAATTTTTTCATTTTATCTTAATTATTTTTAAAAATCTTATCTACTTCTTATCTAACTTGATATTTTTAATAGAATTTTAATAATAATAACGACTTCAGTAACAATCTTTGATCCTGATTCTAAATCGCCACTAATTATTTTTTTTTATTGCTTTCAAATATAGTATAGAAAAAATCTATAATTTTTTTCGTTTTGTTAAAAAATATGTCCAATATACATTCTTAAATGCATGTTCATGAAGAGTGTAAAATGTATTTGAATTAATAATTCCGTTTATGATCAATATAAAAATATTTATTAAAGAAAATTGTTAATTAAATAATGCAAATTGTTTAAAACTGTTTAAAATAAAAT
>NW_017259279.1:1280795-1292197 GCF_001594045.1 Atta colombica | reverse complement strand
TTACTAAAATTATGTATAAAATAATATATGTTTATATATAATTGTATGTTTATATGTCATTATATATAAAATATGTCCATTTATAATTATATAAAATTATACATAATTATATATAAAACATCTTTTTCCGGGTATGTACATGTAAGAAGTTCTAATAAAAAATGCATATAAAAAATGCATATAAAAAACGCATACAAAAAGTGCATATAAAAATATATTTAGAAATTACAGATACAAGGTAAAACAGAATCAGCTTTTTAAAACGCAGAACGATAGTACGGAGCATAAGTTGTATATATTCGAATTAATTAATAGTCTTATTCATAAAAAAATACATATATTTGCGAATTTGATCTCGATTTAAGTTTTAGAGAATTATATACAGCCCGTCGTATCGGGTATATTGCGCCATCTATCAACTATTTGCAAAACCTAATGTAATGCAACGTTAGCCGATAATAAACAATATTGCATTATATTAATCGTATTAATTAATGCATCAATAAATTAAACTATCTGATTACGTCTGATCGCATCAGCTCCATTGTGCTGGTAGAGGTTGCGAAATTCTATTCGAGATATAATCTGAAATTTCTCGTTTATTCTTCATCCTTTGTCTAGAGAAGAGACGTCTTATCGTATGTACATACAACAAAACTTATTATCTACAACCTCATTTTTTTTCTTCATTTCATGAATGAAAACGTAAAAATATCGACGCGATATTTTACAAATGAATAAGCGAAGCCTCCAAGAATCGCGAATTCTGCACGCGCGCGTTTTTGTCAATGTTAAAAATCGCAGATAACGCTTTTTCTCGACGACGAAGAAGTGGCGACAGGAACAGAGAAGGACAGGACGAGTTAGCTCTTTCCTCCTCCTCCCCGCACCGAGTCGCCACGCAAGTCGCAACACAGTGCGGCATCGCGACGACGACGGCGCCGCGCCGCGCCGCGTCGCGGCGCCACCGTCGCCGTGTGTACATGCAGTTGTCTGTAAGCGAAACGTCTCGCCGCACGCCTCCCGCGGGCCGCCGTACTTCTCATTTGATTTCCCGCGGAGTTTTCGCGCGGCGAATCGCGCCGCGCTGCTTCACACGACCCGCCGATCCGTGCCGATCCCTCGAGTTTCGGTAAGCTCGCCGGTTTCACTTTACTTTCCGCGCGAACCCGCCGTTTGCAGCGTTTGACATGGCGTGTGTTTGACATACGCGCGCGCGCGCGCGCCTTCTGATTTTCGCGACGTTTTCCAGCGCGCGCGCGCAAGCTCGCCGATGCCCGTCTCCGGATACGCGTACGACGTCATCGTCGTCGTCGTCGTCGTCGTCGTCGTCATTGCGACGGCTGATCTAGACGGACGCCGATAGCGAAAAAAAATCACGGCGATCCGTCGACGCGGCACGTTGGTGCGACCAGGCGATCCACAAGTGGTTGGTTGCGTCGCGATGCGCGCGCGTGCGCGCGAGCGTCTGCGGGTGTGGGTGTAAAGGAATGCGTGAGTGTGTATATGTGTGTGTGTATGTGTGCGTGAGAGGCGACGACGAAACGTCACGTCGCGACGCAGGTCGCGCCGCGACGCGACGTTCCCGAGAGGATCGGTTACTAGTCCGGAGCACAGGGCCGCAGCTACATTGTTTTCGCAGAGCATGTATTGTCAAGATATCGAAGAAGTCTTTGTGTTGGGAAAACCAGACACCAGTTCCGCTGGTTTTGATCTCGAAAGCGATCTTAATGTTTCGCTCTCGTGAATATTCTGTGCGAAGGACCGAATATTATTTTCTATCTGAACTTAGAATATTCAGAATGAACGGTCGGCTGATGTTTGTTGTGTTTACGTCCTTAGTATCCTTAAATTATTATTAATCATGTTTATGTCAGCTATGTCCATTAAATTATTATCACCTATGTTTGAAAATTATTAAGCTCTGTTAGATACGATGAATAGATCAGGTAACTACATGTGCTTACAATTAACTGCACGAGTCACGAAGATGTATGATAATATCTTGCTAAAAGAATAATTTTAATTTTTTTAATGCGAGATATCGTAGTCCTTCGTGACTCGTATAGCTTAATTTTTTATATTGAGAAAAGGAGAGAAAATCGTTTTATTTCTTTTACAAATTCGTGTAATTTAAAAGTACTTCAATTATATTTCACACATTATTTAACACAGATACGAAATGTAAATTTCAGTTTGTTATAAACAATTTACGTACAAATTTTTGAAAGGACATAAATATTTCTGTGTGAAGAATGTTGCTACTTTTTTATTTTCAAACTTATAAGACAAAGTTGCGTTTAATTTTTTAAACTTTTCAAGTCTTTCTTCTAAGATTTTTAGGGATGTATTTCACATATTTTCAAAATAATAAAAGATTACTGATTATTCTACACAGAAAAAATGATTTTGCTCAAGTATCAAAAAATTTAGTTAAATATTTTGAAAATAATTTTATTGAATTATAAAAATAATTATAATAATGCTGCAAGAAATTTTAAAATTCTAACAGTTAGAATGTTCAATATAATTATTTTAATGGTTCAAACAAAATTATTTTCAAATTTGTATCTAGCTAAACAAAATTTTTATGTACTTTCGTTTTTTTTTTGTAAATTGTAAAATCTTTTTTTTTGGCATTTCAAAATAATACAAAAAATTTTGCAACGGTTTAGAACCTGATCAAAAATTATTTCAATATAAGGAATATTTTTCTATTTTTGTTTTAATAGAAATATAAAACATGTATTATAATAGGTGACAAAAATTTCATTTTTGAATATAGGTACTTCAAGTATCGAAAATAATTTATGCACTTTCATTGCAATCCAGAAATTAATTCTATCAATAAACAGGATTTATTTATTTGTTTATTTACAGAAAACTCATCTTTGTATCGCAATGAAAACTTTACATAAACCATTTTGAATACTTAAATAAGTAGTTATATGAAAAAAAAGATTTTTGTTTTCATTACATATTTTTAAATTATAATAATGAAGATTAACAAATACAGTAAATTAATTATAAAAAATGTGTTGCTCATTAAAAATAGGATATTATAAACATAACTTTTATATGTGTATAGTTTATTTAAAGTATAAATATCAACACATTTGTAAAAAATTGGTGTAATATATTAAAGAAGAAAACAAAACAAGTTTAGAAAGCGTTTAGAAGCTGCAAGGCTCCGAAAATATCTTTCTTTTACAGCAACTGTTTCCTTCCTTTTGTATGACGATGCTGTAATGGCTGTAATGTAATATGTGATATTTGTAAATAAATCGTATCCATCTCGACGATCGATAGTTGTTGATTACTCGCTCGAAAAAACATCCCCTCGAACTTTCCCGCATTTTTATTTACAAAGTTCTTTTTCCATTGTTGCAGACGTCTCCTCGCACATTTTCGCACCTCCCACTTCTTTTTCACTCATCGTTTTGGTAAGCCCAATATATTTTATTTATTTTCTCCTTCAATATTACCCGTTTTATTTATTTATTTTTCGATTTGTTTAGCCATAATCATATATTTCATGCTTATCTTTTATCAATATATCAACGATCGCCTGTTTTGTACGTCTGAATGTGACATTTTCTCGTATGTGTTTCGTATCGATGAGAAAATAGCGAATCGATTGCAACAATTTGATCGCCTGCATTACCACATAACGTCAGAATCAGAAATGCAACTCGCGTTGCAGCTGAAAGATGTCGCCATAGGTTCTATACTAACACGTATGTTATTCTCTCGGTTTCTGTTCCGGCGTTCGAGAATCAAAAGCATTTGTTGGAAAGTCAGAACCGCTTTATAATTAATTTGTTTTGTAGATAATACAATTATTGATAATTCCAATCGATTTCCAGCATTTATTATTTACACGTCGTAATATTAAGCGACATCGTCGTAGCAGAGTCAGCTGAATCGGTAAGAATAATTGCGGAATTTTACAGAACTAGTAAAACAAATTAAAAAAAAAAACTCGATAAAATTAATAGATTGACCAAAGTTTTTGCACGACGAGTGATAATATTAAATTTGCAAAGCGCGTTACGACGGCGAAGATCGTACCATGCCGACGATATATCGAAAGAGAGATGACACTTTCAAACGGTACGGCAAATCAAATTTATACGCAAAACACGACTCATTGTTAAAAATGCGCCGTCCGTTTCCGGCGTTGCTATAGAAAATATCGCGATATTAAAATCCAAACAAAAATATCGACGTTCGTCGACCGTACGGAACGGAAGGTTCATTCGTACGTCGCGAATAAAGGGTGCATTCTACCCGGCCCTTTCTGTCCGGTAGGAGGAAGAGGAACGATGGACGAAAAATAAAATTCCGCGAACACGGTCGCGTGAAAAATTAAATCGCGTTTATACGGTGTCGCGTTATTTCATCGCGGACGAGCGCGGCGCGTATCGAGATCTGGGCAAACATTTTTGGCGCCCTTTCAGGCGAATTAGCAGAAACGGCCGCGACTTTTTCCGCGTCTGTCGTCGGAAATATTTCACGAAAATTTTTCCACCGCAGAAGACAGTCTCCACCCGAGACCGTCGAACATTTCGCTCGCGAGATACAACGAAGGGAGGCGAAAGGGGGGTGACAGCGGGGCACGCGAAGGGGGGGTTGGGGCACGTGTCAGGCGAGTGTTTTACTAGCCTTAATTTCGTGTGCTTTCGTAGCCAATATGTCGGGGCAGTAAATTCTAAACTTTCCACCCAGCTTCGCGTTTCGGCATCGCGCGTTTTTGCGATCGCGGTTTTAACGACCCCCCCACTACCCTATCGCGCACGCGGATCGCCTCCGTTCCGTGAACCATCACCACCCCCCCCCCTCTTTCCTCTCCTCCTTTCGACTAACGGAGGTCCTAGGAAAAGCTGCCGGATATTAATTTTGTAAATAACGAACTTCCGGCGTCGACGAGAAACTTTACCCGCTCCCTTCTGTCGTTTCGTCCCTCTCGTCGCGAGCCCCCGCTTTGCGGGGGCAGAAGGGAGGTCCGCGCGCTGTATCGTTATAACTACGAGAGCGTATCTCACGGGCGAGTCACGGAAATTTTTCCTCGGCGAGACTCAGGCGAGGCGGCACTTGCAAAACAATTACGAATCGTCGCTATTTCCTTGCCGCCATTGTGCGGCCGGGGCCTGTGAAAGGAAGGCCGAACTTTGAAATTCATTGCGCGCCATTGTGCGCGGCCGCTCTTATTTCGGTACGAAAGGGGTGACGAGGGGTGGGGAGGGTGCGCGTACGACGCACTAAAAATGAATAAGACAGGGCGATTAAATATTCGCCGAGCGCTCGGTACAAAAATTCACCTCGGCCCCGCGCACATACATACATACAATACGTAGTAGACACACATACACACGTATTAAATAGAGAAAGGGGAGAAAGGACGCGGCAGGGGGGGAGGGGAGGGGGGGGGACGGGAGAGAGGAGAGCGAGAAAGAGAGCGAGAGAGAGAGCTGTGTGAATCGATTGAACCAACATAAACGTGGTGGAGGACTAATAAAAAAAAAACAGTAATTTACTTACTAAAACATAAAGCCACGTCCGTGGTCGGCGAAGGAAGGCAAACACATTAAACATTTAGAGGGCATAATAACCCGCGGCATACGTAATACGGCTGGCGCCCTTTTCACGATAGCCATGAATAATGTACACACGCCAAGGTATGACGTAGGCTCGCGCGCTAGACTTGTGTGTATTTCACGGCGAGGTAGATCGACCGGGCTATTTCCAATAACCGGCACTGCGCGCCGGCAACGCTATCGCGCTATCGGGCTATCGGGCTATCGGGCTCGCCTCGCACTCGCTGGTGAGCGTAAGACCATCGCGAGATGGCAGGGGGACGGGGACGTCGGGGACACCCCGCCATCGCACCGGAGCCCCCTTTGTATCCGCTTCCGTTCCCGTCGATTGTCGTCCACGCTCGTTCATCGTTGCCGCTCGCGCCACTTCGCCCTATCTGTTTTACACGAGTTAGCTCTCGAAATTGAGTTATCAGACAGACCCGTAATTGTTAATAGGGTCGTGGAGAGCGAAATGTGTCGCGAGCTAAAAACGACTTGACTGACTTACTTTCGCTCGTTGGAATTCTCACCCCCCCCCCCTCCTCTCCCCGTTTATTCTACCTGATTTTCTCCATCACTAGGAGACATCCGAAAGAACAGCCTACGCGTTGCACTGCGACAAAGGTATCTCTGTGATGAAAGGATTTCAGATCCAGGGTGAAATAAAATAATATATAATATTTCTTACAGATTTTCCTACATACTTTTACGTATGAATTTTTCTGAACAATTTAATTACTTTATGAAAAAAATATATTTCTTTTATCTCTTCGCCTCGAATAACAAGAATAATAGCACCCTATTAAATCCACAGTATCAAATTTAACCTAAATTGACACTATATAATGTTAACTTGACACTGTCAATATCTATAGCCATTGTTTTAGTAAAAAATAACGATATGATTGAGTAGGAGCAGTGGCGACTCACATTAAGTTAATTTGACACTATAGATTTAACAGTGCATGATAGTGTAAGGTAACTGTGCGGAATATGATCTACTTGCTGTTTATAAGTATAGTTACATGGACAGTTAAATCTTTACTGCACCCATAATAAATATGAATATTGAAAATATCACATATTGTCAATTAATGTTTATAAATTTGTTCTATTTTGAATCTGACCTCTAGTTTTTAGTGTTGTGAATTTAGCAAAAATTATAACAATTAGGTCATATTGAGTAGTTTATTATTATCAAACTTTGGAAAAACTATAAGAAAGTGATCTTTGCACTTACTATTACTCTAGATGATGTTACGTTTGATAGATAAAACACACCGATGAGAAATTATCTCGTCGAGAGATTCCTGTCTGAATAATCAGCGTAAATGCGCGCAATTTGAAATAATCGGTTAATACTGAACTCGCGAGATGCATACCGAAGATTAGGTCGATGATTAGCGTGTACAAGTTGTCGCGAATTACTAGCGCGGATTGCCGGAGGAGTCACGGCGATTTGTACATCGTATCGACGCGGCGCGACGTGCGCACGACAATGGCAAAATAATGAAGTTCGCATTCCAGGTTATCTGGAGCGTAGAATGACAAAACAATAAATCGCTTATCGCCCGCCGTGGCCAGTGGGTGCTCGCGTGCCGTCTCTGCCTCGCCTTCGGTCGTTCCTCGCCGGCGACGTAAAGCGACTCGCCGCGTAATTCACGTAGACGCAACACGCCGCGATAAGAGTTCTGCCGCCGTTCAAAGCCTCACGAGCGTAAATCCCCTCCGGGACGTACGATCTGCACGAAAATTAAATTTCACGCAGTCAAGCCTCTCTTTCTCTGTCTCTCTTTCTCTCTCTCTCTCTCTCTCTCTCTCTCTCTCTCTCCCCTCAATGTTCTGCAAGCTAGAATAGAAAAGTTTTAGAAAAGAAATGTTAACCCTTTGTTATTATTCGTGGAATATCCAGAACACCTTTGCCTTATAAATTTACTAAATTTATGAAAGATATTTATGGTATTTATACATATTATTATTTTGCATTAACTGTTCCATAATTTAAAAAGAAATTGTATTTATCTTGAACATTCTACAAAATATGAATGTGAATTTAATACCATGAAGGTGTTAAATATAATTCTCACTTTGTTGGAGAAGATATAAACACCAAGAAAACAACATAATATGGATTTAACATCATGATTTTAAATTCATTGATTGAACATGAGTTTCATAACGTAAATAATGTTAAATTTATGGTATTGAATTCATATCGTGTTGGTATTTATCAATTCCAATCCAACACAATAAAAATTTACAAGTTGAGAAAAGACTCTAAATGATCACGCTAGATCTTTTAGTGCTTCAATAATTCCGTGAATTTTTATTCATATCATCATTTATCCAATTCCAACTGCGTGCCGAATTTAATTTTCAGTCTTGAAACGCAATCCAGAACTAAAGCAGTAATGTTACAATTAAATTGACAAGCAATTTAATAATATTGATGTTAATAATATTTGTCGCATGAATTATTTACAGATTTGATGCTTCAACATCATATTATAACATCTTCTAAGATGTCTATGATTAGCATAAATTATTAAATTGTCGATTTAATTTGAGATATTACTGCTCTAATTCTATTAGGATTGCGTTTCGAGACTGCAAATTAAATTCGGCGTGCAGTTTGCAGGATAGAACATGTAGTATATAACTTTATACAGAATTATTTAAGCACTAAGGATCCAACTTGACCAGTTAGGACTTTTATTTCCGATTTGTTGTGCATTCACATTACGATCTTAAAAGATATTGTAATTAATATAATAAAAATTATAAAATTATATATAAATTATATATAAATTATATATAAATACTATGATATATTGATTTTAGATCTATGTTTTTTAAACTAAAGGATATATATAAAAAAAATTTCTGGAAAAAATTTCTGGTTGAAAATGGACGAACCAGAAAAGATATTCTGATCATATCAATTAGAATTAGAATTTGTCTCAACTAGAATTGTAATAGATTTATTCAGAAAACCTTTAACAGCAATTTTTATTACTATAAGAAATCGTACTGTTTTATTTATTTTTACATATTAAAATTTGAGTAGAGTTTTGAGCAAACGTGATATCAACTGCGCCTTAAAAGACATAAAATAGTACGGAGAATTAATACAAGACTCTTTTTCCAGTGTAGAATATTTTATCATTTTTTATTTAATTATAAATCATGAAGAGAACAATGAAAATTGAGGTATAATGTTAGAGTGTCAGAAACTTCCGCGAGTAATTGTAAAAAAAGATACTGATATAGAATTGACGAAAACATCGGATTTTTAGTGAATTTACATTAGATAATTTGCGACTTTTAAGTAATTTGACATCTAGATATCTAAGTGTATAATTTAATTGCTATCTGAAAAAAATTATTCGCTATTGTCCGTATCGGATCGGGAAGTGAAGGCGACTTGTTTTATTTCTGCGATATACCAGTTGTAGTGAGCATTGTGAGCTTAACAGGATTAACACCGCAGTCTCGGCTAAAATGCGTGAAGAAGGAAGAAAGGGTTTGCGGTAATGTCGGCATGTGCCTCGCATTATTCATTAGCGTCCAGTCACATTACTCATAAGTCATTCATTTTATCTGGCGTTCAGTTTTTGCCAATCTTAATAGTACTTTTATACCTTTACAACTCTGCCATTCTATATATCTAAAAAATATGATGTCCTTATATTTTTATCTGAGAAGCGATCTCTTATATGCATAAATGTTGCAAAATCATATCTATTAGAAAAAATGCTAATGGCAAATGCTGACATTACAGTCGATTCACGAACGATTTAATTAGACATGATAATTTTCTTATCCACGTAAAAGCATGGAGGAATCGCGACGTGTCATGCTGAATATACAATAGTTATAACTATTAGGTAATATTGATGAAAGCAAAGTTCCCAAAATTATAGCCGATCGATAGATTTAAGAGCTAATTTTATTAGGACCGGTGATTTTCTCATTTCTATAAAAGCGTGGAGAAATTAATTCATGTGTCACATTAAAATATATACAATAATCATATCTATCAGAAAACTCTAACAAAAGTGGAGTTTCTAAAATTATAGTCAACTAATTAACGATTTAATTAGAAGCGATTATTTTCTCATTCGTAAAGGCATGAGGTAATCTCGACATGTGATACTAAAATATATATAATTATATATAGACATATATAGAGAAGGTCTACGAATGCTTTGGTCAATTAGAAATCGATTTTTCCTCAGAGAACTAAAATAGTACAGGGAACATCTTTAAGATACATATCTATATCAAAGTATTCTAATCATGTAAAATTTACAAAATCGTCATCGACTGACTGATGACTTAATTATAACGATTAATCATTAGTTTTGTCGGTGAAAAGCAAGATCGAATTCAGCAGATTCGCGGAGGGCTTTAAAAAGCTTCAAGATTTCCGCGCAATTAAGAATATTTATTTTCTGCGGACGGCACTGATCGCTCGTATGAAGACAAACGCGGGAAAAACAGCTTGCGATGTTTCCGGCGACGGACAATACGAGCGGAATTCTTCGGACGTTCAACAAATGCGGCGGGGGCCGCCGCGTATTATTCAAAATCATTGTGAGTACCGACGCTGTTGATAAAATATACCGCGGCGCAGCTCGTGGAAACAGGCCGCGATAAGGATAACTAAGGAAACGAATGGAGGCTCGCGCGGCCGATAAGAACCGCGTGATTTAATCCGGAACGAGTTTACTGTTCGTGAAATGAAATGAAAAAAGGTAAAGGGAGAAAAGAAAAGAAACGCGGCCGCACGTAAATGAATTGCAAATGGTAGCGAATGCTCGTTTGCAGCCGCTGTAATTATGTGCATCGAATGGCTTCGTGTTTGTAAAGTCGATCTGCGAATTTCAAAATTACTAGAGACGTCGCGTCATGGGCGTGTATACTCAAACTTCCGTTTCGAGATCTGATTATAGGAAATCAAAAAAATATAATATACACTACTGCTCAAAAGTTTCGGTTTAAAAAAAAATTTCATAATATAAAGAATACAATATTAATAGAGTTTGTATTAGTTTTTAAAAATTTATTGTATTATTACATATTTTCACTAAAAACTGGAAAAAATACCTTATTCCTTTTGAATTTTTTTACTTCTCAAAGCCTATTCTCCTTAGGCTTTGATAACAAAAGCAAATTCCTAGCATTTCATCAATAAATTTATCTTGTTTTAATCAAAGCGACTTGTGTCAATGTAATTCTCAATTTCTACGAGAATGTTTACATATCCACTCTTTTAAATGTCAATGTTTGTCAATGTCCAATGTAAAATTTAAAATCGATTTCTTTCAACCGATATACATGACATTTGTCCATTTAAGAAATTTACTTATAATTTCCGTTTATTTTTCAATATAATTATTTTTCAATTTATTTTATTGAATATTTCCGTGATCAAAAGTAAGAAATCTATATTATAATATTATAATTTTATATTTTATATTAGATGTAGTAAGTAAAAAGAAATCCATTATTTTTGCATGAAATTGAATGGAAAGATCATTGAGTGCTAAACTTCAGTAGTTCAGGATTCAATCTGCTATGTTAAAAGTTAGAAAATGTGTAAATAAGCTTTCAAAAATTGTTATGCTAGTTTGGACTCCTTTGTGTCAGTATCGTAATAGAAAAAAAATATACAGTAGACAAACTACATACTCCATATTATTTCAAAATTGAATAATGTGCTATTCTTTCTTTCTTTATAAATGAATTTGGTTATTTGATTTGTAAAAGTTTAGATTATAAATTTGTGTCATTAAAAGTGTGAAATGTATGAAAAATTTG
>NW_017259279.1:1274134-1280695 GCF_001594045.1 Atta colombica | reverse complement strand
ATATATATTTCTAAGACAAAGTTAATTATAATAATTACAGCCTGTTGAAGAATTGGCCATAAAATTAATATGAGACTGCTTTGCTTTATATAATAACGATTACAACTATAAAATTGACGGGGCAATCTCGCAAATTTCTCTCGAATACCAATAGTTTACATCGTCATTATTCGCCGCTAATTGTATTTTCCGGATAATCCGGATTTGCACTGATTGACGTTAGAGTTGGAGTATAAATTTACCGAAAAAGCCAGGGGTATCATTGCCGGTCGCGTACTCTCGCGCGATCATTTTGACACGCTCTCCTATATATATATATATATATATATATATACACAGTTTGCCCCGTGGTGTCGTCGCCGAAAACGTCGCGCCCTGGGCGCCAGATTCGCTGATGAGGGGGCACCCGGCTAGCAAACCTGGATCCACAATCCGAAAAGCGGGGCAGAACGAGAGCGAGCGTGGTACCCGATAAATCGCCATCCTGGTCCTAGGGGGGACTGCGCGGGGAGGATTAGGGGAAGCAGGCGGATATCGTCATAAAGGCCAGCTCAAAAGTCAATCAAGCGGGCCGAATTACGTCGAAAAGCGTGGCGGGGGCGCGAGAGCGTGGGTGCTCACGAGTGAGCGAGCGAGCGAGCGAGCGCGCTCGCGCTCGCGAGCACCGATATACAACAAAATGAAAGCTATCAGAGGTGACAATCCGCGGACGACAAATCAGCGTGTATATTTAATGCCCGTGGTGCCATCCCCGTCCCCGGAAAAGCCCCCGACGTGGAACAATTTTCCCTCTCTTTCCCTCTCGCTCTCTATCCTTCTATACATCGATGCCTCTCTTCTCTATCTATATCTGCTCGTCTCTCCCGCTCGGTTTCTCCCCCCCTTCCCCCCGTCACCTTCTCTCTCTATCTTTCCCTCTGTTTATCACGCCTCGTCTCTCTCATCCCCCTTCTATACCACCTATCCCTATGCTCTCACTCCCACGTCATCACGTTGTTGCTCTCGGATATGTCACTATGCTACCGACATAACCAACCCGCCGCTCTCTTCTCTCTCTCTTTGTATTCCTCTTCTTCTCACGCATTCACTCGTTCGGTCATCCTCTTCGCTGCACTTCCCCGCCGCGTTATTTGCAACGTGTCGTACGCTCCCGCATCCCCGCGATCTAGCGCAATCAGTGCTATTATATTAATATTTATGCCAACCCCTTCCCCCTTTCTCTCGCCTCATCACATTCTCTCGCGTTTTCTCTCGCTCTTGCTATCACTGATGCCTCGCGGCGGAAAAGCCAATCGAAAACAAATCCACTGAACACCCATTCCCCTAAACTGCTCGACATTTCCGCTTGTTGATCCTCATAGATCGAAAGATATATTGATGGATTTGAAGAATAAATCGACCATGATGACATTTTCTTTATGATCGATTATGATCCATTCAATTTTCGTTAGAATGCATCGCAATCTAGTAGCTCTAAAGAATGTATTAAGAATACACATAATAATGATGACTAATGATTTTTTTTTTTTTTACTAAATTTAGAAGAAAGATTTATGTTTTTGATGAAGAAATTGTATAATATTATAATTTATAAATGTTACATGTTTCTATGAATTTTAGCTTTGAATTAATTCTTTAGATATACATAGAGAAGAAATGAGGACGCGATATTATAACGCGATATTATTATATAAATTTATAGATATGCAATATTATTGCAATTGTAATTCTGTATTATCGGTGTAATGTTGCCATATAAATGTACGTCACGGCATAAGATCATATAATATCATAGTGGCATGCAGGCAATAACAATTATACGCGAATACTAATTAAAATTATTGAAATTTATTGAAATTACCATGTTGCCGTGCGACATAAGAAACGTTCATGCGGCACAAAGCACTCGTATTAGCTTGCGACATTACTTAAAATTACCAGGTTGCGCTCTTGATAGATAGCGGCAATTATACGGGTTGTCCCAGGTTCGCTGTCTGCCCCTTTAATAATAGATTCGTCGAACTTGCAGTCAATGCTCTTGCTGTGAATTTAAAACTTGTGAAGACAATAAATTTCATATTTAGGTATATGATCCTCTCATATGATCCTCTCGATCTTTTCGTAAAGTAACAAGGTAAACAAGAAACAAGTAACATTTTTTTTTATATTTAAATTGTGGAGCTCAAGTTTTGATTGAGATATTTAAATTGAGAATTAAAATTCAAGGCCGACGATATAAACACACATTTCTTTCGTTTATGCTAATTGCGCGCGATCTTGAAAAAAGAGATAGTAAATTTGAATCGACTGTATCTACATGCATGAGGTACGATAGCAATATTTAACGCTGAAAACGAAATAGCAGAGTATTCACCGGCAATCAAATTGTGAAATTGTAGGAGTTTCACGATGACGTTTCACGAAACGAGTAGGTAATCTCACGGGAAAATCAGAGCGTCGATTTGAGCGTGAGATCGAAGATCGAATGGATTGCCTTTCGAGAAAGATGATTTTCGCTTCAGCGGATGATTAGAAAAGTGTCGGGGAACTAATATTTTTATCTCTCGATAATATTTTATATAATATATTCATTAGCCTTGCTCGGAGACGACCCATTTACGCCGTATGTAAATGTATGCGCGATAGATTCGATTGTATGTAAATAGTAATAGGAACTCCGGTCCTTTGCATAACACTGGGCGTTAACACACTTCTAGCTTTCCATGCGCGAAGACGATTATTATTTGATTTACATAAAAAGCGAGGACGCGTTTTTCATTGGCGTAGAGAGATTGCCGAGAAGCGATGAGAGAGGCGCCTTCCCGGCTGTAACGCTGTAATGCTACAATAGTAACTATAAAAACGACCGGAAGCTTCTACGTGATATTCATAGAGTTTCGTGATCTAAGATTAGAATAATGCTTTCAGTAATGTAACCCATATTATTTGCGATCTGTTATTAACACAGAATATTTCTGTTGCTAATTTTTTCAATTAATTTCTGTTATTAGCAGAGGAATATTAACATAAAAATCGATTGGTTTATATTTTCCTAAAATATATAATCTTCTATTTTAAATTGTTTGAAGGAGTTTCGTGCTCGTTTATTTTGCTCTTTTAATCTAATTTACGAGAATTCTCATGTTTCCAAGTTAAATAATTTTATAATCCTGCTATGCCTTTAAATTTTGTAAAAGATAACTCAGTTTGAAATTTGTAAATACGCCGTAACGAGTTTAATTTTACACAATTCTCATATTAAATAGAAAATAGTTCATTATGAATAAATAGTGCTTTCGTAAAAGCATTAGATACATAATTTCCTTCAATTACATACTCCACCTTATTGAAAATGACATAAACGCAACTTGAAATGAAGAGCTCTCGAATTATTAAGGCATAATATCATATTCAATCCTTACGGCTCAATTGATCCGTTAAGAAGGTTCACGGTGTCGGTTTACGAGCGATTACGCATTTCTCGAGCCTATCGAGCTTCAATCGAGCAGACGTGCCGCGAAACCGCGACAACTTTCTCACTGCGGAATCGAATTCATTCAAGATACTCAGAGGTGGATCCCCACATCCGCACCCCATGAGATTAAAGAGCTCACGTGATCCCGAAACTTTCTCCCGGATGGAAAATTTGCGATTTGCCCGACAGATGCGCCACTCGAACACCCCGCGGGCGGGTTTTTCTAAATTTCCTATTGGTCAACTAGATCGGGGATAGATGTTGTAATCGGCTCTCTTAACCGAGTAATCGCTTTTTATCTCTGGGCCCTGCCGGCACGACCACCTTCGGCGCCACCACCCATCGTGCTTTTCATCCCTCGACGTTAGTGCCATGGCAGTGACGCCCGCGCCGCTCGATGTAAGCCAGGAACACCCTTCGGCACTTTGCCGACTAATATTTATTGCCGTGCTACGGATACAGTTTGTTTTAGCGATTGCAGATTCACGCTGTCGCCCATTCTTTGTTTTTTATCCCCTTCCAAACAAAATAAAGAATAAAATGAAAAAGTTTTTGAAGGATAACTTTGTGAGAGTTATACGTGTAAAGCAGTCTCTCTCTTTTTCTCTATGTATACTAACTACACACATTTATTTTTTTATTCTCGTTTATTTTATTTAAATATATTTTTTAACGCTACAGTTAATCGCGATCAAAATTTACATTTTAATTTCGCACCTTTGTTTGAATATTTATATTAAATTGACGATAATATTGATTAAACAAACTTTAACATATTTATTATACTTTATTGAATTTTGATCAATATAATTTTGATATGACATATCAAAATATGATATATCAATATTGTTTTACTTAATAATTATATCTATATATTGCTGTTACAATAATATTTATCGCATGAAATACAATTTGTTGGTCCATGATTTGGACGAAGCGTAACGTGAACTGACGAAAGTATAATTTTCGGGACACTTGTTCTCCAATTTGTCTGGGACTCGTTGATATTTTGAATTGCAAGCTCTGCTCTGAGTATCGACCCCCAGCTGAGCAAAAAATCAGTGTCTACTGCGAATTGCAGGTTAGATTTCGACGGGCGGCGACGGGGCGCAGCCGTCGATCGAAATCGCATTTCCGGAGGTACGAATTGGCTGCCCAGGGTGCCTGCTGCCCCGTTTGGTACTCTCGGACCTACTGAAATTCGATTGAGCACGTTGTTAGAAGGATAACCGTGAATTTCGTGGCATGCGCGCGTGGCACATACGCGCCCCAAACGACTCGTGTGGGATTTGATGCAATAGAATCTAGAAAGCAAAGCAGTTGTCTTTAATATTGGTCAAATTTCCTCAACTATTTGCCTACTGTTATTTATTTACGATATTGCGGTACTCAGAGTGATCATTCATGATAAATTCGGATTGTTATAATAGTTAAGAAATATTTTTTAATATTCTTGTACTCTGTCTTATAGTAATTGAAGAGTTTCTCACAAGTATTAAATAAATCTATTTTTTTTTAATCTAAATTATGGCACCAATTGTTGTTTATTTGTGAATAATTTTGCTCTGATCAAAATCAAGTAAAAAACAAGAAATATAAGAATTTAACATTTCTAAAGGATGTTTTTATTAAGAGCAATTTGTAAAATTTTGTAAATTAAACGTGAAAAATTATTGCTTTATATTTATATATACAATTATATTGATATTTATTGTTTCATATTTTAAATGTTATTTCCTTCTTTACTTTTGCCATTAATATTATAAAAAAAGATAAATGTAAAATATTGTGAGTGAAATAGGTAATAATATAAAATTTCATAGAAAATAAGTTCAGACAGAGATTTTACATTTTTTTTAATAACCTTTAAAATATTAATTAAAGTCTACAACTTTGTTTTTATACCTATTATATGTCCGGAGAAAAATTACCATATTTATATAATGGACGATTTAAAATGAGAACTTTTATCCTGAAAATTTAACTTTTTTATTTTTAAAATTTTGTTTAATTTTTATGAAAAAATTCTTCAACCGTTTTGAGAGTACAAGTTATTCACGAATTACAGCAGTTTTAGATTTTTTTCTGTTTTTTTTAAATTGAATTAAAATGATCACTTATTTGTTTTCCACATTAAAATTGCATAAACATTAGAACCTGAATAGTAGCGTTTAATTATTAAAATGCATGAGAAGACATTAAAAAAGTAGATACATTTTTTTGTTGAAGTTTCAACGAGTTAAAAGAAAATATTTATGTACAATTGATTTTTATAAAAATGCTGCAGTTGCAAAATCGTAAAACAAAATCATTTCTATATCTCGGTAAAAGTGCAAAGAGTAAAGAAAGAGTTTTCCTCGCGTGATCATCCGAAAGCAGTCCAGCGAGACATTCCTCGACCCTTAGCCTAACCCGCGAATCGCCGTCTATACCAATAAAAAAGAAAAAAATTATTTTTTTCTTTTTTATTGGTATAGATGGTAGGCGGGACGAGAAGCGGGAAGGAAGAGAAGAGGTCGCGCAAAACCGCGAGCGGTCGATCGTGGCCGAACTTTTCTCGCAGAACGTTCTGAACGATCTCTCTCTCACGATTTCCCCCTGTGGAGGAGGATCGCGCGCTCGTTGACCGGCACACGGTAATTCGTACGTGGTTGTATACGATAAATAGCGAGAAGGAAAGAGCGGCTACTCTTCTAGGTGCTCTCACGAAGCAGAAGACACAATCCTCCTTCCTTCTCGTTCTCCACGAATCGCGAATCACCGACATCATCGCCGCGGATCGGCAACCGATAACGATGCAACGGCGTCGAGGCGCAGACCGCGGGCCATAGAATTATGCATTATGCCGAATGCACTCGATAAGCAGTATGATCGGCTCGAATAGCGCGGCGGGAGCGGGCGGCCAAGAGGGCGAATGGCGATGAGGAGTCGGGAAGGGAACGATAGGCGGAGGCTGTCGGTGGTAGATGATTCTCGTGATTTCATGATCCGATATATCGAGGGAGAATCGGAGGAGGAAGGTGGGGAACCGGTAACGAGCCGATCGTGACTCGCCGCTTTCGTACGGTAGCTTATTCGCGAGAGCT
>NW_017259279.1:1267555-1274034 GCF_001594045.1 Atta colombica | reverse complement strand
AGAGAGAGAGAGAGAGAGAGAGAGAGAGAGAGAGAGAGAGAGAGAGAGAGAGAGAGAGAACTAGACAGAGTAGAGAACTACCACTTTATCGTGGCCACTTATCGAGTCGGTTTATCTCCAAATCGGCCCAGCGATTTAGTCGATTTAGAGACGTACACGCGTGAACAGACAAAGACGGTGAGAAGGAAAGAGGAGGCGAAGAGGAAACATTGCACGAAAGTGTAACGTTAAAATAATATAATGTTGTTTCGATAAGAATATCTCTTTGTGCTCCTGAATTTATTTTAACCAATATTATTTTCTATTGTACTTACATTACCAATGTTCTTTTATCAATTCTCATCATTTTTTATTTTTTTAAAGATAGAATATTAACCATATAATTAGACAGAATCAATTAATGAGAACAATAAATTACAAGAATTAATTAATAATATGTTATAAAAGAACTATAAGAGAAAGTCATACAATAGAATGGAATTTAATATAGCCATGATACAAAGCATTTTCAATTTTTGCATTTTTTTGAAAAAGGCAATTAATAAAAGCCAAAAGAGGACTAACAAATTATTAAAATTGTCGTAAAAATAAATTTTGTTTTTCAATAAAACTGTCTTTTAATTTATTTGTTGTCAAATATAAAATGCTGCTACTTCAATTTGTGAGAATATTTTATATTTATGGCCAAAGTAACAGAAATCTTAAGATAAATTTTTAAAATAATTATTGGTGACGATTGCTCTAACGAGATCGTTTTTCGCACTCTCTGAATAATTTCATTCGAGTCCCTTCTGATTTTTCTTTTATGTCATTATAATCTGCTCGTATGTACACAGATGCGATGCACCCCCTCGTTTTCTTTTCTCTCTATTTACACGCCGTACGGTGCCAACGTGAAGCAGGGTCGATACCGACGATCGATCGTGACATACGCATAAGGGGATGGAAAGAGCTACGGTGGACGGACAGTGGCACGAAGGAACAAGTCCGATCAACCAAGCAATCAACCAACGACCAACTGACTGACTAACTAACTGGCGGGGAAGTTTATCGAGTCGATATCGAGTGGAAAAGAATGCGCTAATGACGCCGGCGTAAATAAGGATCCTCGTCAGAGGATTTGGCACTGTTAACGGGGTGATTCTTGTTAAGCCTCGAGATGAGGAGACTCATCTCTCGTTGAGTCTCCTCGTCGAGCCTTCGAGGGGGCCGCTAATCACCCGTGTCTCTTGATGCAAGCTAGATTGCTCTCGGCCGGCGCTTATACTTTCCCAGTTGTGGAATTCTATCGTAATACCGCTTAAGACCGATACATTGATTGCCTAATGCCCATTTCTATCAATGTAGTTTAATTTTAATCTTGGTTCAACTAACTCTTTATTTCTCTTTTTCCAGTTCTAAGAATTAGAACTAGAAAAATAAAAGAGAACGTTTTATTGTTGGATAAAACATTATGCATTTTTCAAACTAAAATATGATTATGACTCTAGCTTGAAAAAAACAGATGAATCTTTCTTCTTCCAAATTTCATAACGCTGATTTTTGTATTCTTTACTTTAAGTAGGTCAGAATATTTATTAATGAATTAGTAATGTCATAATCGACGATTTAATTTCATTAGTCGCAGATGATTTTATTTAATCGCACGTGATTTTATTTAATATTAGAAATATCGAGAGTATTTTGGGATAATCTGTTATTTGTCACACAAATCACTACGCACATTTAATTTATCACAGTAATTTTCATTTCTGATCTTTTTTAAATACTGTAATTACCTTTGAATTATTTACTGAAGGAGAAATAAGGTTCAAAACGTAAATGCTTATCTCTATTTATACAATAAATTCACTATTGCATATATCATTTAGTGTCGACTCTCATTGGCACGATTTTACGATTTACTTTCTACAGAACAATTTTATTGTTTTATATTTCAAAAGATTATGAAATTTATTGACGTATAATCAATATATAATCATGTCCTTTATAATGAGATATTCATTTTTTCATCACTTTTTTTATTTTCATAAATATATTTCGTAATAATTTATTTACTTGGTTCTTTTAATTATAAGAAACGACTTTCAGTATTAACGATCGAGCGAAAGGTACGATTTAGATAAATTAATCGATAATAATGAGCGTCGATATTAGTAATTAATGTTCGTAATTCGATAACGAAGATAGGTTCACGATCAAAGCACACGGGCACTCGTTCTAATCTCCGTGCGCAACCGACGTTTTAATCATGTCGTCCGATATATAGCGCATAGGGCATTCGTATTAACCAAACTTCAATCTACGCCCTAACGCCGAATTATCGAATAATATAACGTATTAGCGTGATCCTCGGTCGTGCGGGTATTAATAAATTAATATCGAAGGCATAGGGCGCGTTCGCGCTCGCCCTCGTTACGCATTCCTCTCGTTGTGCGATCGAAATTGTAATCTTGTCCAATAAATTGAGGCTTCCCTCTTCCCCCTCTCTCACCCCCCAATGGCATTAGCTCTTAGCCTAGTCATCACTATTAATTTTAATTATAAAGGTATCGTAAATTGTAGTAAAGGAAGGTATAAACTGTGTTTTATACAAGCGTTTTATGTACGCGCAAAATATCAAGCGCAGAGCTCTTTTAATGGATCGTATAAATATATTTTCCGAAGCAGATATGGAAAATTAACGCCGTTAACCCTACATTACTCGCGCGGTTTTGTTTTTAATGTAATTACTTACGTGGAATGTTTCTGACACCTCAGTATTTATATCTCAGTTTTTCATTGTTCTCTCTTTAATGACTGATTTATAATTAAATAAATATCGATGATATTTTATATATTCTTTAAATAAAGAGATAAATGCAAAAAAATTTTTAATTGTGAAAAATCTGCACTAAATATAATAATGTAAATAGTATTCATACATTCAACTAATTTATAAGGCTAGAGTATTTTGAACATCCCGTAATTAATAAAAGTTAAAAGAAATCTGGACAAATTCCAATTCTGACAGTGCAACGGTTTCATTCATAAGTTCCATTTTGCACTTTGTCCTTTGCTTTTTTTTCATTGAAGGTATAATTTACAGACACAAATAATAATACTAGGTAAAGTGTCATGATATCGTGGCGTAACACAGGCTACAGGTCATTGAATAACGCTTTGCATTTTGTCGCAGACATCACTCAATAAATTTATACAGCATTGTTAGTTGGACTTATTCCGATCAAAATTCTGATATAGTGCAGAGGTGCAACAAGGTCAAGTTTACCTGTTTCTTGTCTTAATTATCTTCGCTAATTTCTCCTAAGGATCAAACGCAGTTTCCGTTTATATTTAACTAAAGACATTTGCGCCCTATTTATTAATTAAGATGAGTATTTCGAGCGTTAATTATCATGTATTATGTTTCTTCGAATAAAATCACAATTATTTTGTAAAAGTGAATCAATATATGATTAATAGTTAAGTTTATCAAGATCAAAATAATTGACTCTTATATTTTTCTCATTAATTTCTCATTATTATAATTCCAAATATGGTAATATTATGAGAGAAAATAGATTTGAAGCATTGTCCAGTTTGTTGGACTTTAGCACTTAATGATCTCATCAATAACCGTGCGTTTCTAGCGTTGTAATAGTCGCATATTAATCAATTCGTCTATAAACCGTTGCTAGATGACGAGAGAGTAACGCAACGTCGCGTTATGCTTTATCGGCGGTCCGTTAACAAATTAATGCACCGTGCGATCCTCCTCTCTCTCTCCCCTCGTCTCTCGCCGCCCCCAGAATCGCCATTCCCCAGTTCCGGTTTAATGAGTCGTCCAGTATACGCATTAAAATCCCTAATTCTTATTCATCCGCCTCCGTGGATCTCCACAATTCGGGATCTCGCAACAAACCGACGATTGTTTCTTCTAGATCGGCCGCGGTTGATGATACGTTACGCAGAGGAGAGGGTTGCAGACTTGGTGGGCGGGAGGAAGAGGGGAGGGGGGTGGAGTAGGAAATCGGATCGCATGTCTACCACGAATCTTTCCGCCATCTTGCGGGAATTCTTTCCATCGAGCGACGAGCGGCGAAAACCGAGCTCTGCGATTACATTCCCTTATAAATATGCAAATATGGCGGCACGGTGCACGGCGTTGGGGAGGGTAGGAGTCCGGGACGATAGCAGAGGAAAGAGAGAGAAAGAGAGAGAGAGAGAGAGAGAGAGAGAGAGAGAGAGAGAGAGAGAACGCGAGATTAAAGGAGAAAGACGGAGGGGTCCTTGGGCCTCTTCGTGGTAGAGAATGGGCGAGAAGAAGGGGGAGGGAGGCTCCGGCTCTCTTTCTCTTCGCAAAAATAGAGTCTCGCGGTAATAATTATTGATTAGGTATTCGTGACCGACTCGACCATTGCTAGAACCGGTACGGTGCATAAGGCGGACTAAGTGCACCCAGCTCGATCTCCATCCACCACAGCGTCCCCCTTCGTCGCTCTCCCTTCAACCCTATCTCCCGTCTCTCTTGTCGTGCCCACCCTCGTTTATTCTCCCTTCTTGCGCACCCACACTCGCTTGGTCTTCACATATCGTGTCCGTACACGACATCCACGATGGAGATGTCTCGGGGATTTATCGGCCCTTGCCGTAAATGAACGAAATCTCCATTCCGTGTAACGCCGTCTTATCGTGCGCGAAGATGCTCGCACGGTGAAACTTACTCGGGAGAGAAAAGCTTAAAGGCGACAGTGGCTAGCTGACTGGCTACTGAAAGATCCCTACTTTTATACGTCTCGTCGCCACCGCCTCCTGATGGCTACAAAAACTTTATTTTCCTACGTGCTCTGCGATTCCGCAGACTTCCTCCGCAATAGCAGCCGAGAGGCTGCTAACTTCCCTATATCCCGTTTATGTCGCGCGTCTTCCGCAAAGATGACGAGAAAGAGTAGAATCATTTACTCGAAGCTTCCAAGATCGTAATCGTAATAATTATGATCGATAGTAGAATAAATGAATAATTATTTAATTTGGTCGATCCCTAATGGGTCTGTTAGACTTGTCATAAAAAATAGCAATCGTAATTACTTCTTAGATTTTTAACTCTTACAATTTCATAATCTGTATAATATTGAAATATTATGGATTGTAATCTTATAGGTGATCGATTATAATATCACATTAAATATTAGCATTCCATTATTTCTATACTGATGTGAGTATAAATATGGAGAATTCTGATCTGAGACGTCTGAGAGCTAGGATTTATCGGGAGACCGACGTTGGGGAATTAGAGAGCGATCAGATCGCCGAAGATCGGCTACTGCACTGCCGATAATGCATCGATGCGCCCAGGACGACCCGAAGGTACGAATAATAAAATCGGCCGAGTAAAGACTGGTAGCCGGATTCCAGGCGGGCCCTTATCCGAAACCCAGAATTATCAAAATTACCGACGCGGCGTAAGGGCAAGGAGGCGCGCAAACGGCGCATTATGATCGGGCGTGTTTCTGCGCGAAATCATCTTTCTTCCTAGAATCAAAATGCGCGGGGTTCGATACGCTTCGCGTGATTTCTTTAGAGTAGAGAGATAAGTATATACGTAGCGCGCAAGAGCGTATGTGCGCTGGTTTTATATAAACGCCGCTATTATTATTTAATTATACACGACTGCCGGCCATAATTTTTACTTAGCGCTCTTGATAATCTCTTTAATTCCGCGATTCCGTCTATTATCCGTACCATTTCATGGATCCTTGAAACTTGCATAAGCATTCCAAAACTATTGTTTTTAACGGAAATCTGCACAATTACCCGCAATACTTAATAATTATACATTTCTACATAGTTTTCAAATATCTTCCTGTCATATTTTTTTTTTTTTTTTTTAAATCCTCGTGTCGAGTTTCGAGACATTCCGTTTTTCGAACAGATCCAACTGTTCTAATTTCGAACTCGGTTCAATCACCCGTAGTCGATTGACCGAACCTTGCATCGTTCAGAACCGAATAACGAATCATATATAGAGGAATGCGCCGCGAGAAGGCACGGTGTGCACGCGGCATTATCATTCACCCTGCCTATTATCCATACATATACACTGGCACCATCCACGAGCCAACCCCTAACGCTGGCTTGCTCGGCAGTCCCCTACCTCGCGTTCGACGAGATGGAAATTTAGCGGAATCATTCGCGATTTACGATGGGGTGAAACGCACCGCCGCACCGCCCGCGTGCACTTACTTCGGTTTATACGCGAGCAAGATGAACAGCGTTATCCGCCGGTCGGTCCCTCGACAATGACATAACAGACATTGCAGCGCATTCGCGAGCGAGCGAGGATGATCGTGCCGTATTTCGAAATAGCCCTGTAATAATAATGATCGTTATTATTAACGTAACGCCGTATCCATTGTGACGTTATAATAATATAATGATCACCGTTGCGATATAATTATATAGGATGATTCTCGGTCGCTATTTCTGAAATGGATAAT
>NW_017259279.1:1265142-1267455 GCF_001594045.1 Atta colombica | reverse complement strand
GATTATATATAAAAACCAAAAGAGAATTAACAAAATGTTAAAATTATAAAAATAACTATTTAAAAAATTTTAAAAATAATTATTTTTTAATAAAATTGTTTTTTACTTTTCATTAAATATGAGTGTTTAAATATGTCAATTTGTGGGGATTCTTTATGCTTATAATCAAGGCTGTATATATGTGTGTGTGTGTGTGTGTGTGTGTGTGTGTGTGTGTGTGTGTGTGTGTGTGTGTGTGCGCGCGCGCGTGTGTGTATGTGTGTGTGTGTGTGTGTACATATACAAAGTATTGTGAACTAGTAGAATTGGGAAAGAGATTTTACATGAAAAAATAAATGAAAAACGTAAAATAAAACTTTTCATATAAAGCTTTGTTTTCGAGAAAATCGGTTTTAAATATTTGCTGGGTACGTGTGCACTTAACTATATCTCGACTTAATGGATTTCGCTGTAGACTATTATCTCTGCTCATGTTTCTGTTTTATATTATTGTACTGTGTAATTGAGAATAAACAATAAAAACACGGTATTTATACACGATAAACTTATTATTTTTTTGTTAATTATTGAAAATGTTCTATCGAATACAATTCTAGTTTTCAAGGTTTTATATGAACGTTTTTTAACGTGCTTTAATTTATTAATTTGTCAATTAAATCCATGTCTGAATCGAGTTTTTCGAAAACAAAGCTTTATATGAAAAAATTTTATTCTATGTTTTCAACTTATTTTTCGTATAGAAGCCTTCCTAATTATATCAATTCACATTCTTCTACATCGTGGATTATGTTGATGCGTAACAACAATGTAGTGGCAGCAAAGAAGCGGAGAAATGGAAATAAATTTGAATTGAAGACAGCAATTGTCGAAAATTGTTCAAAAATTCAATTCGTGCACTTTAAAACTTAATTGTGATGTATTTCTAAATTCGATCTCGATATGCCATTTTAACGTGTATAATCTGAAACTTGAACGATATTGTTTAAAATTTAAGATATTACAAAACTTATGACACTGCTTCTAACTGCAAAGACTGTGTATATTCCCGTTTTTAACTTTTCCACAACTTATTCTTTCTATTTATTATTTAGAAAGTAATTAATTTTGCGATTTAGTTGCTTAAGAATTTATTTTATAGAATAATACTAAATGTTTCCATTTTTTCTTTTCTCTACCTCTCTGCTATCGTTTAAATAACATCGGGTTTTCGGCCATGATAAAATATGCGGATCACGCGTGCTCTCTCACCTCTCGTTGGGATCTTTGTCCGGCGGAATCCCCAGCGAAGAACTTTGCTCTCGCGTGGAGAAATTTGAATATTTTCGCGAGAAGCGCGTAACGCGAGAGAATCGATACGCGCCGCGTACGCTTACGCTGCGTATCACGTAGTGATAATCGACGCGGGCTGATGTCGGCAGGAACGAGTCCGCGTACTTCCTCGTAGAATAACAGACGCGGATGAGCGTTCTCTCATAACACTCGCCGTGCGAATATTATCGCTCGCCCTCGACGCACCGGTGCGGCTCGCTCGATCGGCTCTATGCGCGTACCTCGTCGGCAACAAATAACTCGCCGCTTCGGCCGATCCGCCGTCGGATCGCTCGAATTATCTGAAATTACAACAGCTGCCCGCGGAGCAATAACAATCGCGATAGGAGCACTCGGAGACGAGGGCGCTGCATCGGGGTGTGGTGTTCCTTTCCGGTCAGTAAAGAAAAACGAAAGGAGTGTATGAACGAGAGGAGCTTTAATACACGTAATATTGATCGTTTTTTAAAACTAAATGTTATAAATTTTAAGAATAAAAATGCGTAAATAATGATGGAAAATAATAATTTACTGCTAATAATTTATTTCCTTAAATAATAAGTCAAAGCGTCAAATACGGTTGAAATTGAATTTTATTAATAATATTTCTATAATTTTTAAATACATCTTTCAGTCAAATTTCGCGCCGATTACTGTTGAACTCGAAACGCAATCATAAACTGAAACTGAAACAATAATATCACAAATTAAGTGAATTGTTAATTTAACTCGTAATAAAGTTTTTTTGCAAAACTAAAGGAAACATATATTTAGAGCCTACTAAAATTTTTTTATTAATTTTAGAAGAAGTTTTAAAATATTTAGTTAGATAAAAAAAAAATTATATTTGTACTTGATATAAATATAGATAATTAGCCTACATGAATAGAACAAAATAAGATTGTGCAATATACACTGAAAGAAATGTACTTACTAAACTTTAATAAATCATTTATTTGAATAATATAATTAAATATTTACTATATATAAAGATATTTGGTATAG
>NW_017259279.1:1264168-1265042 GCF_001594045.1 Atta colombica | reverse complement strand
TTGTATAGGTATATTTAATTTATACTATTTAAATAAATATCTATTAAAATTTATTACATTTTTTCAGTATAAAATTATTCCAAATATCATTATACTACTTTAAAAATTAGAAAAATGTTCCAGGATCATCAGGAGCCAAATAAAAGTTGCAGTTTAACGGATTAGTAATAATGCTAATAAGCATCTTAAAACTATAAAATTTATTTAAAAGATGTATTTAAAAATTTAAAAAAATATTATTAGCCACCAAGATCCAGCTTGAATTGTATTTAACGCTTCTTACTTATTTGTGTTATTCACACATTATGATCTAGTTTAACTTATTATAAATAAATTTCCATTTAAATTTAAATTGTTCTTAATAGAGATTTGATTCTCAGTTCTAGATTTAGAAATTCGAAATATGTATGATGTATTCACAATGAATATATGAAATCCCCATTTTCATCGACATCTTTAATTATCACGTCTCGTCGAGCGAGGACTCGACAGTGGAGAATGAATTCAAACCTCGTCGATATTGCTACTTCGTCGTCAATGAGACGTTTTGCCTCCTTTCTTTCCGTATATATGTACACAATGTAAAGAGGCCAAACGTGTAAATTATTGTAACCGCGCGGTTTCACCGGATAAACTGTAAAGTACGCCCCAACCACGCTGCCGCGGGGCCGTTTATTTTATTACATACTTCGTGGCTGTATGCGAAGCACAAACACAACGGTAAATCACACATATCGCCGGGATGGCTGTTAAATTTAATTTACGCGCGTATTTGTGCATACGACTTTATATTTCCCATTAGCGGGATAAACTGACCTAATTCGCGCAGACCTCGTCGTGCACGAGCATGTGCCTATGTATGCATACACTTGGT
>NW_017259279.1:1250244-1264068 GCF_001594045.1 Atta colombica | reverse complement strand
TGTAGAATATGACCCCCAAAAATTATTAATACTGAACAGTGGACTGCAAGTTATAACCATGTACAAATGCTCTGGATGGAAAACAACGGAAGTTTTACATTACGGACATTTGTTTTCCAAACTTCCTAGATTCATTAAATTAGTCAAGCAAAATTATTTTTCGATTAATAGTGTATATCTACACGGAAAGAATGGATTTTACTGAAGTATGTAAAAGTAAAGATAGTCTAGATCTGAAAATAATTTTGTTTTGTGTATGGACCATGAAAATAATTAAAAATCTCAAACATAATAAGCAATGCTGCAAAAAATTTTGAAAAAATTTTCTCTTATTCATTCTGGCAACCAATTTGAATATTCTAAGTAATTATTTTGATAATCCAAACAAAATTATTTTGATATTTGTAAGTAGCTAAATTTTTAAATAGTACTTCAGCAAAATTCTCTTTTCTATATAGATATGCACTTAAACGGAGATAAAAATGTTTGTAAAAGATCGCTTCTGTAAGTGTTTTCGCGCCACCGCTCTTTATTCTAATCCATCGTTGTACTTCCGCTCGAGAAAGCGCGAGACGTCGACTGAAGACGTCGTTCGCGCTATCTTTACGATTTCTGAATTGCGGTGTCGCGCGTGCCTCGCACGCGGAATCGCTGACTAGAGAACGCGTGCTTCAGATTTTAGAGCTGCAAATTTTATCGGGACCGTGCGCCGATAAGCCGAACGACGTTGTATACTTGTAAAGCGATTTCAGATAACCCGCGGGTATCGTGCCGCGCGTAATAGTCGCGAATACGACTACGATTGTTACATAATCACACTGTGAAATATTGCATCGATTGGACTTATTTACGAGCGCTTTTCAAATGACAGACATGCGGAACATGCGTGTCGACATTTGTATAATTTGTTAAAGGATTGAAAATCTTCATTTTGCGCAATTAACTCTCTTAACCCGAGGCAACGGTGTTCGAGATACAACGGTAATTTGTAAGCGGTTCAATTATGCAAAATGTTTATTTTTATCTTTATCTATACATTTATTTTTATCTCTTTAAGCTATTAAGTAAATGAGACCCATTTTTGCATACACTTGCTACTCTTGCTAGAACGAAAAGACCCGCGGGACGATTTTAGAAGTGCATATTTCTATATAAACTATAATTTTTTTGGAGATTCTGTTTAAAAATTAAATCACGATGCACATAGAATCGAGCATCTTTTCTAAGAAGATATTTTAATAATAATAATAATAATAATAACTTAATTGAGATACAGTCGATAAAATGAACTTGTGCAAAAGAGGATTGGTTTAAAGTTGCACTACAATTTACAAAAAGCAAGCAACAGTGTTGTTTATAAACCTAAATCTAAAGCTAAACTTAAAACATTAACTTAAACTAAAAGAAAATAATAAGAAATATTATATCGTATCGATAAACTAAACTTATATTGATGTAATATATTCCCTTTTTTTAAAAGAGTTAAAGACACAACTTAAAGAATGTGATTTTCGAGTTATTATCATGAATGAGTTAGGTAAAGATTACTTTGCCAGTCAAAAGTAAATTAACTTTACAGTCCACCAAGTAGCACTTGTGTCGTTCTTAAGGCTTTCAAAGAGGTCATAACACTTTCTACAAGACACATTTTAAGTTGTGTCGGTTTTGTAAATAAAAAAAGTTTTCTTTTTTACATTTAGAATTAAGATAGTTTTGACAATTGAAGTTTGAAGAAGAACTATTTTATTTTGAATTTAGTCAAATTAACTGATCAAGGTAAATATAAGTTATTGGTAATATTTCGAGTTACGTCACTTTTGATGAATCGTTCCGGATTTGTTATGATTTTATAGGATATTAAAAAATATAAAATTATCAATTCAAAAAAAAAGGTAATTTTGTAAGAGTTGTGAAACGAAAATGATAAAAATGATCATGTTTTTAAAAGTATATTCTTTGATTAATCAATAATTTTCTATTAAAAATTGAAAAATAATTCTTTTCGTTTTCTAAAAAACTTTTTTCTAAAAAAATTTTTTGTATTACTTTTGAAGTAAGGGAATGACATGATAAAGTGATTTGAATACGAAGTGAAATAAATAAAATAATAAAATAATTATATGAAATAATACAGCATCAAAATAGTAATGAAGAAAAATACAACATAAAATTACATAGACAGTAAAACTGAGAATACATTTATGTATTTGACAAATATCTTAATTTTTACAATATACAATATACGTTCCACCTAGCTTTATTCACAGATTGCTCAATTGGTATTAATAGCACGCAATTGAGAGGAAAAGATCTGTCGTGTTGGAATGTCATTTCTGCATTTCTCGCTGTACGATCAGACCTAAACATGTTGCATCGCGCAATTGCGTCTTTTGTCGAAACTCGTCGGTCGGTCACTCGTAAAAGTAATTCGACAACGTCAATTAGCCGCTGGCCAAAGATTTCGGAGGTGGTTAGAACGCCCGGAGAATGCGAAGGGCGAAGGAGAGCGGGGGAAGGGTGCGCAAAGTGCCGAGTAATTAGTTTACATCGTGCGACTCGCGCAAACCCCCGGCGTTGCTTGTTGATTAAATGCCGCCGCCGGTAGCCATCGTTGTCGCGCGCACGTGTGCGATTAGATGCAGCTCGATCGACTAGCTGCATTTCCTAGCCTTTGCTCTGCCGATAGAAATTGGCAGGTTAAACGTCGACAAAAGCAACAGTCCGGTTTGTTGAAACCGCGTTAATGTCTCTGAATGATGTCTCTTTCACACAATCGACTCAAAGAAAATCTACTGATAGGTATATTGCTGTTTCAGTTACTGACGTATAACGTAATTTCAGAGAAATAATATTTAACAAATTGGTCTATTAATATTGGCGCAATTAATTTTCCTATGACTGCCAAATATTTCATTTATCAGTCAATGTCTGATTCAATGTCATTCATTTAGCAATGTTATTCTTCAAAAATTATTATTCATGTCCAAGGGAAAAGACAGAGAGATAGATAGATGGATAAATGAAGATGATTATTAATATTTTATCTCTATAATAATAAAAAAATATTATAATAAGTAAAAAAAGAAAATGAAAAAGAAAAGAAATAGTAATAAAATAAATATTATAAAATAATAGAAAATAAAATTATAAAAATACTAAAATGTAAATATAGACTTGTGAACTAAAGTTGAAATTATGAACAAAAAATTAATAACATTAAATGAAAATAAAACGACTTAATACAAATAAGTGAAGAGGTCCCATATTTGATCAAAGTGGGTCTTGGCGCCCAATAATGTTATTGATTTAGAAATATATGATAATAACATAAAATGGTAAGCTGGTTATCAATTAGCGCAATTCTTCTTAATATTAAATATATAAACCTTGACCTTGAACGTTTTCACTCATGATTTGAGTCTTCATCAGCAATCTTTCCTTCTAACACAATGGTTGGATTATTGTATTACAAATTAATATCTTCAACGATTTTCTTCTCAACAAAATTGATAACCAGCGTTGACTCCTATCGGCTGTACTTTATGTTATTATCATATTATATATTTCTAAATTGTTCAATTAAAGGAATCTATGAAAAACTTATTAGTTTTGTGTTAATTTATAATTTCTCATTGTTATTGTATGAATTTTTATGATAAGTTTAAGCTGCATACCGATTATTTGTCGGTCTTGAAACATAATCTTAGACTGAAGCTGAAGAACGTAATGTCACAAATTAAATTGACAAGCAATTTAATATTACTGACGCTAATGAGCATCATTAAAAAATTAATGACAATTAAAATGTCGCTTTAAAGCGTGACAATTGAAAGTCATACAAAGTAGTCAAAGTATGAAATTTCCTTCTCTTCTTCTTTTCTCTTTTTTTCTTTCTCCTTAAAATGAGAGCCAACTCCAAAGTTTTTGCGAGCTGTAATATGCGAGATATAAGAGAGCCCGCCGGAGGAAAACAAGACGTTTTATTTTCACGCATGTACGACTAGCTTTGCGTGTCATTTTCTCACTCTCTGGGAGGAATGCGACTTTTGCGCGCGCGAACATCATGACTGCTCTTTCTCTACATCCACCGTGAAATTGACTTCAAAGAGTTTCCGGATGGCGCGAAAGGTCCATCATTTTCCACCCCTCGCGGAAGCCGGGGCGACAATGCACGCGTATACAGGGTGTCCTAGACAATGCGCATTTTTCGGTCATTAATATTTTTTTCGACTGAATTTCACGAGATCTATTTTTACGTATCGGTTTTTTTAACTTAAAAATTAATATGAAACGTTTCATTGTCGCGATCGTAGACGGCAAAAAATTTAGCAACCGTCGCAAATATGACAATCCGAACAAATTTGTTTCCATGTTCAATCATTAAGAAAGAAATGATTCGATTATTGATATCTCGTTTTTAAAAGTTGCGAAAAACGATCGATATAGAATATAATCACCAAAATAGAGCGCAGGGACAGCGTGCAAGCTTAAATAAAAGGCGAAATTTCGGAGCAAAGAATTTTATGAGGCTAGCTTATTACATCTCGTAAAATACCTTTATGGGACAGTATACTGTGTTGCCCGGGGCACCTTGTACAATGTATATATATATATTCATATATACATATAGAAAAGGGTGCGAACGGACGAGCGGGAATGGGCGGGGCTGCAGATGCATTGCAGCGTGTGCATGCCGGGCTTTCTAATCAGGCATAGTACTTCTCGGAACGCATCCGCCTATATTCAATCAGTCGGGTTATAAATTTTCCCGGTGGAAACCGTCGAATATACATATATATCCGGTTCGACGAACCGTCAAGAGTCTTATTCGCGGCTGTGTCTGCACGTATGTCCGTGGATTTTTCCGCGTAAGTACCTGGTCTTGCGTGCGGTCTCGATCGCTCTCGTCGCACCCGATTGTCGCAAAAAGACACGGGACTGTCCACGGTAATCGGCGCGCGAGTAATGATACACCTGGGCCACGACGCAGAAGCGTGTACTGCAAGAAAATACATGAAGATTCCTATAATTTGCTGCCATCGTCGAACTGATCTCATTCCCGTCTCGCGCTGCGAATTCTTCAAAAGGCTTTCGCAAATCTGTGCATATCGCGACGCGTGCAAATAGCACACACTGTATAAGTATACCGTACGCCTGTTGATGTAATGGAGATATTCAGTGGATGGCCATTCATTGGATATTCTGATGGCTCGCGGCATTTTCTGCGAACTTATTCATTATTATTGTTAACTTAGGCGAATTTAAGCCTATATAAATTGATGAAAATCATACAAATCGAAACAATTTATCATTCGCTCAAGGTGGGAAACGAAAGGAAACCTCATTTCAGGGATGAAAACATTAAAACTGTGGAAACAATCTAATTATTCTGTTACCTTTGTTACGACGTAGAATGTCTGGAATTATGGTCTTTATGGTAAGCATAAACATATTGTTCCGAGCCTCACACGGTTTTTCCCTCGTGCGCAGCTCATCGTGTTACTGCCCGGGGCCCTTCATTTCATTCCACATTTTCCGAGTAATTACTGAATGACAATTGAAGGGAGTTACGGCTGTTTCATCCTCTCGCCAGGAAAGGTGGGGCGATACGATCGAATTGTAAGACGGCGCGTAGCGTTACTATTTGCACACACGACGCCGCGCTGTGTACATAATATTTCTACGCCGCGAAGCGGAGTACGTGGAACTGGCTGCATTATTCAGCGACAGTCAAAGCTTAGTTACGTGCATTATGATTGCATAACTGTAAAACGGTCGCGTTACGCGCGCGATTCTTGGGCGAAAAATTCGCACGTGAATCACAGTGCCGGTCGGCCGGCCGTACCTAACGTAAATTTAATTAAATTCTATGGAACGGTGAACGGTTAGAAAAAAAAGCACTCATTAGCCGTTTGGTATAATTTTGCCGCAAAAGTACTGTTTCTGTGAATGTCGGTCTCTCGGTGTAAAGGGGCAGCGCGTAAACGGTTGGTCGGTCGCTCAGTCTGTCGGTCGGTCGGTCGGTCGGTCGGTCGGTCGGTCGGCCGGCCGTTGCAACCCGCTTTGCAACCCGCTTTGCAACGCCTCGTCCAGCGTCCTTTCAAACACGGCACGGCACGGCCGCCGAGAGGTGAGCGATGCGGCTTGTTTTCCACCCTTAGTTATAACCACCTATGACGTTCCCATGGCATAAACAAAGCGCAACCGCCAATTCCGAAGATGAAATATTATAAGTAATAACATATATCTATACCGGAGCAGAAAGTCGGTGCTCTCTCGCTCCGCCATACCTCTCGCGCCGCCTTCGAGACGAGAACGGGATAATAACACGGCACTAAACTATACCGGGGCCATGGATACACCGTATACCTACATGTAATTGTATAATTATTATTAATGATATCGGGTCTCTTACCGCGGCTTAAACGCGCCAGAGAGATATCCGATCGAACGACGCTTATACTTACTTACGGCTAACTTATACCCGCGCATTTCCTCGCGCCTGCCTTCTCTCTTCCTTTTCCTCTTTCGTATGTGCGTGCTCCAAATGGCGGTTGTCAACCTCTTCGATTCCCAAAGAACGAAAGCCGACTAGTGTGTCAGTTATCATTTCGTTCCGGACTCGGAAACATTTCTATATAGTGTTCTCTTAAGTATTTCGATATTACAGAAATATTTTGCGTACGCAATATTTTGATTATTGCTGTTCGCAAAAATAGGATTACGATAAATTTGGAAAAGCGATGGAGAGGAAATGGAGAACGATAAAGTTATATTTGCTACAACAGAGATATAAAATAAGAGATTAAATTGTTACTTTCACAAGCGAGGTTACATAGGAGGCGTTGGCAGAGAGAATTTTTTTAAACGACGGAAGTAATCAAGCTTTAACGAACATTTCGATCAAACAAATGGGAATTCGTGAGGCAAGCTGTCCTCGTATTTCGAACTGAAAACCATTGAAGCGTTGAACTTCGCGAGCCGCGAAGACGTCCAGTAATTCGCGGCGTTATTTATTACGTCGATGGTAATTTTTCGATCGAGGCAGGCGGTCGATCTATCGGACGATGATAAATGGCCCGTTGCAAGTTCGGGCTGAGAGAAACGGCTAATGCCAGGCGGAGAATCGAGACTGTTAAACGCGAGAACGCGTGATTCCTCTCGTGAATCTTGGTGAATTTATTCTTCGTCTTCCGCGATAAACTGGCTCTTACGTAAGTTGTCGTTTCGTTTTCAAGAAGAATAGCTTCTGTTTTCGGAATAGAAAGTATCGGCCAAATCCAGGATGGTATACAGTATTACGCTGTATGGAAGAACTTGCGTAATCCTTGGCGATTGTTATCGATTCCTCTCGTTTTGCATTGGTTCACTCGAAAAAAGTAGTTTATTTTCATCTTCACATATGAGAACAGTTAAATCTCTTGACGCCAAAACACAGTTCCTCATTCTTAAAATAATGTCAAATTATATATAATTTGAGTTATTTTTAATTATTTCTGTAAATTTTCACTGCTCTTACTCAATACATCATTAATTTAATTAATGCCATATAGTAAACAATTTGACTCAAGGAAACACGTATTCAATTTTAACTGAAATTTTAACTTAGTTCATTATTTATTAAGTGCAAACATTAATATGGACGTTGTCTTAATACGTACTTTGAAACTAATCACAAATTGTTAGACATCAAAGGAGCAATGATAACCTAATTCTTTGAGATAAATAATATTTTGTTCTTTTTTAACTTCCATGTTAAATGTAAATCGATCCATTCGTGATTAGCGTCGACATAATCAACGTTCATATTAATGTCAATAAGTTCTTCCTTAGTCATAAACTTAGTAATAAATTAAATTTGAATTAAATTTAATACAGTTTTACTTTCTTGAGTTGAATTGTGCTTAACTTTATTGTTTTAGTTAAATTAAAGACATATTGAATAAACATTTGAATAAAAATGGTGACAATCTATAGAAATGATTAAATAATAATTCAAATTGATTACAATTTGACATTATGATTTTAACAATGCAGAAATGGATTTATTTATCTCTTGACATATATAGAAGTGATAATATAAAATGTAATTCAAGGGATCAGATTACTACTCTTCTTTTCTAACAGTATTGACGCTGAGTCTGTAAGACCACGTTTTATTTATGTTAATTAAAAGGCAGTAATTAATTTAAGGGGACCAAAATGACACAGAAAATAAATGCGAAGTAAATTGTAATGAGAAAATAATCCAAATTTGCAGTAACGCAAAAAAATTGAGAATTGTTTGACTTTTTTGACAAAGAGATTTATAAGTGGGCACAACAGAGTGCCACGTTGGCACGGAAGATTAACAATGGGGAGATAAAAATATAAAAAATCACGGCTCGATAGAAAAAAGCGGCGAGACCTTCCTTGAGATGCGTTCACTTGCAAGCGATTATGTGCGTTAAACGACGATCCGCCGAAAGTTTATAACGACTTGGTAACGGGTTTAGCCACGCGATCGAAGAAGAGATGAATTAATTCCCGCTTTGTAATGGCAAACATTGCTCGGACGTGTCGTGCGAGGAGGACGGAAGACGGAGAATACACGACGTGGCGCGCGGCGGGCTGAGGGAGATGAAGAAGAAGGAGACGAAGAAGTCAGACGCGCGGAATATTAAGAGCTCATTAACATAAGGGGACAGAAGCGTGCGTGTCCTCCGCGATCGTGACGGTGTTATCGATTGTCGCCGTGGGTCCTAGGTACGAGCACGTTGCGCATGTAACAAACGCACCCACGAACCCACGACGATGAGGTGGACGAGGTTAAAGACACGCGTCGTGTAACGGCCGTGTGGTAGGGGGAGAGACATTGCCGAGGATAAAGAGAGTCACGCGTGAAAAAGAATGGACGAGAAAGGACGACGACGACGACGATCGGCCGAAGAGGCTCGAACAAGGTTCGGGGGTAAGGAGGGGGTTCTGCGGGTTCTGCCTCCCTCCCCTCCCCCTCCCCTTCCCATAACAAGAAGTCGCGGCATTGTCAACCGCGGGATCTGTATGGCGCGTTTACTGGTAACCGTAACTGTACACCTGCATTCCGATCTTCTGAATAATACCGGAATAATACTCCGTGGAAAGAAAAAGGAGGTACGGGCGTACCTTGGGCGGCCGAGGCCACGGGGAGCGTCAGCCGACGTTTTCACGCGTTTACTCGTCCGCGCGTGTGTATGTTTGCCTTTACGAGTTCTTGGAAGTAATTGTATGAATAATATGATATATAGTATATAAAAGAGAAAAGAATTGTTCTCGAAGGTAAAGAGTTGTAATTATATGTCACTGTAAAGTATACATTTGAAATTTAAATTATTTATAAAAGAAAAATATAAAATTATTTTAAATAGACGAGTTCTTTAATCTAATCGGTATTCACTCCGAAATTTCTTTAATTCTTTGGTATTCTTTGGTATGAGTGCAGTGTACTTTAAATTAATGTCGGGCTTAAAATTATGTAAGGTTGAAATAACCTGTTTGTTGTGAACAATTTTTTGTGAACAATTTACAACGTAGTTGAAAAATATTTAGGAACGAATACCGATTAGGATAAAAAAGCATAGAAGGATATAAAATATGAAAATTATAAATATGGAATTATATAAATTAATTATATAAATTAGCAGTGGATTAAAAATATTAAAATGATTTGCCGTCTTAAATTCTCAATTAAAAAATGTACAAATGGACAAATGTTTCTATAGATTCAACGCATCCGCATCGTTCGGTTTCTTCCTAAGGGAGCTATAAGAGATGGACGGTAGTCCATCTCCATGACTCACGTACCCAAAGCATAAGGCCCTGAAGAAAGGCCCATTCTCGAGCGAGAGAGAGACTGCGGGTGCATTACGTGGCGATGGCTTTCCATGGCATTCGACTAATTCCAGGCTCGAAACGTTCCATTAAAGATTCAGCATGTAATTGCGTGCGATCGTAGGAGATCACTCTCTTGGTCCTCGCCCGTACCGTCCACCACCTTCCTCCTCCCCCTCCCTCTCCCGTCCCCAACCCAGACGTGCCGGAGTGCCCAAGGAATTATCATCGAACCGAATGATCGCGCGTAACCGTCGTACGTGAGGCAATCAGAGGATCGCTCGGCGGAAAATCCGTCCTAATGATCCCTCACCCACCTTAGCCCGGTGGTCTGTCTACTCTGATCTGTCGCTAAGAGTTGTTTTAAACCTTTGCCGCATACTCTCGGGTCTCGCACGATTCGCATCTAAATGCTAAACATACTGTCGGCTCGGGATGGGTAGCGTATCGAAACGAAATAAACCGCAGACTTTGCGTTTAATTCATGTTTTCGTCGGAATTATTATTTTTCTATTAAGCAAAGAACAAAGAAGCGAGTCATATATGTTTAATTCGTAATAGGAGCACAGACTTTATGACGCAAAAAGAATATATGGAATTGTTAAAATTGTCTTAGTAGTATTAGAAATATAGTGTTAGAAAATTTTTAATTATATAAGAAATTGTAACATTTGCACTTAACATAACTATAATGTGATTATTGGTCTATATAAATAGTACAAAACTGTGAAAAATAATTGATTGTAAATCTCGTAAAATTATTCCAAATCAATTATATTCTTCAAAAATTAGGAAAATATCTCAGAATCTCTCTCACCAGGATTTATATGTTCCAATTATGGGTGAAAAAGCAAGATGACGTTATTAAATTCTAAAAGAATATTTCATACAATTTTTATTGTTAGTGTATGATGTGTGGAGCATCATATTCAAAAATTTTCTGGAAATTAGAAATCTTTTACACTTTATTTAACTTTCCTTCTTATTACCAAAAAGATTATAATACGTTAAGTAATCCAATTATTTGGTAACTGGATAGTCCACGCTGCAGTACAGCGTCATTGGCCATTACTCACATTGCGGAACTTTATATTAATTATTACGACGGGACGCAGTTCAAGCAATGAAAATCCGTCGAGGTTTCCACTACTCTAGCGATTTAGAGCGAATCTTCTCTCCGTCCTTCTCTCTTCTCACGCGCGCAGTCGAGCTGCTCCGGTACGAGCGAGAGCGACTTTCCGAAATTCGAAATTCTCGACGAGAACCGAGCGATAAAGCGAACCGTTTCCAGCGGGCACTTAGATACCGCAATTTGCTAGATGGTCGCCCAGGGCGACCCATCCACTCCGGCAACCTTTGCTTTGTGTCTCCGGCGGACAGGACAGCAGGGGAATTCGATTTAACTACCACGTGTTCAGAGACGCCACGTATACATGTGCACGTTTCTCAGTGTACCCTTCTGATCTACAGGGTGCGTGCGAATTTCGGGAACATATTACTTTGAACAATCTCGAAATTGTCTTGGATTACATATGAAACGCAGAGATGTCATCTCTTCAGCGCGAATCGTCATTCTTTCACAAATACAACCAACTACGTGGTAAAAAAAATTCCGATTTAATTTAGGGTTAACCATTTCAATCCGTCAAGCCACCGTAGCGAGGTTTCGTAGTCGTGGTTTCTGAGGTCATGGTAATTCTGCTACGGACAGTTCCACAGCCGGCCACCCGGTACACCGTTTCGGTGCATCGCGCCGGACAAAGGACAGGTATGCATATGCACCGCGTCCCTCGTCTATCCGCCATGGAAATGCAATGTAATTTAATGCGGGACGTTTGACGTCGGTTCTCGATGTCTTTGCGGCCGCAACATTATATGTATATACATATATTCCGTCCCAGCGACATAAACGATAAAGAGGTTTCGTCCCGGGACCGCTCCTCGTACCGCGCCTTACGGGCGATTTACAAAGGGTAAGGACAGTCGAAATTACGTTCGACCGTATCGAAAAAGGGAAAAGCAGCGTATAGAATACAAGCGTAAGAGACTTTTGTGAGGGTCACTCCAAGAGTATGAATAGCCCAACGAATTTGTTAAACTGCATTTTAAAAATCTTCTTAGAAATTGCAATACATGAAATTGATGTATTATTATTATTACACGAATAATACATCAATTTCATAGCTAACTGACTGTCCTTCTCTCATAATTAAGTACGTCATATCGAAAGAAAAATGTTCGGGAATAAATAAAATTATTAGAACTTTCGTAATTTAAACAATAAAAGAATGTTTACAATCAATATTTACAATCAGAACAAAATAAATCTACTTCTTGATTGCGTTCATAAAAATTAATAACAATCAATTTTTATGGATGTAATCAACAAATAAATTTATTTTACACTGTTAATTTTTTGCGCACCAATTCCTACGTTTTACTCTCCATTGCTTTATGAAAAATATTTGATGTTTGTGACTATAATTGCTGGTAAATTAATCATAGGTAGGAGCTCCATTTTTTATAGTTATTTTATACTGTTAATATAATAATTGTATTTATAGTTTTACCACACTGTGAGATATTAAAGGAGAAATGGTAATCTACTCTCTTAAATTAAATAGTTCCCTTAAATTTAGTTTTAACTTCCATGTGTCAAAATGTAAATTAATCCGTTTCTGTGATTAAATTTCTTAATTTTAAAGTAAACAACATTCAGTGTTAACGTATACAAGTAAATGCTTAAATAATAACCTATAAATTTGAATCAAATTTAATACATTATTTTCTACAGTTAAATTATTTAACTGTATTGTTTTATTAAATTCACGACATATTAAATAGAAGCAGTGACTTATAGAAATGATAAAAAATATACAAATTATATAGTTGGTATCGAAAGTAATTATAAATTGTAGTTATTGCAATTCTTTTGCTATTCTTTTTTCTTCCAGTGTAACTTTTTGTGCAAATATCGAATTATAGACGTCAAAATAGATTATATTTATATTTATGATATGAATATAAAGAATATTATTTCCTCTTTGCTTTACATATTTCCAAGATGAATTATACATTTACATATTATTAAAAAAAAACTCTTTTTCTTTAGAATATCTTAATTATATTTAAACAAATTGTTTATGAAATAATTTGATGTTCTCTCTCAGAGAGTCTCTGGATACCTTTGGTTTGCAGAAAACAGCGCGATAATCGGAATTATAGAGAATCTTTCCCGCGGGAGAACAAAAGATATGCATAATCTTTTGCGGAATGATACCGAAGGGAATTTCTCGCGAGGGGATTCTCGTTCTCGAAGTAAGTCATCGCGTGCGCGAGCCGATTACGAACTCGGCCAAGCTCAATTCCTTTTTGTAGTGAATGTTTCCTCCATCTCCGACGTCCGACTCCCGACGCCCGACGCCCGACGCCGCCGACCAACTTATAAAATATCATCAATCTTCCCGACTTTCGGTACCGGCGGACGCGGTCCGCAACGTGTGTTTACGGCGCATCGCGCGCGTCCGTTTAGGCGTGATTTATCGCGGCGGATTATCGGAATGCCAGAAATACCGTATCATTATCCCGCGCGTTCGCGCTCTCGCTTCGTTCGCGCGCGTACGCGGAGAATTTACAACCAGAGGATATCAAGCGAACTCTCGATCGTGACGGATTATCCTGCGTGCCAGAGATCGATCCTGTTCCTCGCGTTATCTTGCAATCTGCCTCTCCCAATGTGTCCGGGGATCGTCGTTCTAGAACACGAAATATAAATATACTTCGTCATTTATCTATTTTCTCTTCAATTTTGCCTCCCTATTTCGCGTCAGTTCTTAGTTGCTCATAGGCGCAAACGTAGCAAAAATAGCTCCTCTCTCTCTCTCTCTCTTTCTCGCTCTCTCCCCCCTCCTCTCCTCTCTTTTTTAACGCGATAATTAAGCCTTTGCTCTCTCTCTCTCTCTCTCTCTCTCTCTC
>NW_017259279.1:1246164-1250232 GCF_001594045.1 Atta colombica | reverse complement strand
CTCTCTCTCTCTCTCTCTCTCTCTCTCTCTCTCTCTCTCTCTCTCTCTCTCTCTCTCTCCTGCATTCGGACCATTTGCTGTGAAACAGCCAGTCGGCCAATTATTTCTGAAGGGCGTTTAAATATTGCAGCTGGTTTTCGCGGGCGAACGGCGAGCGCGCCGCCCTGGCAAATTTACGATTTCTATAAAATTTCTAAGGTTATTACGATGAAATTTTTACGGCCGCCCTTTTTAAAACATCTCTTTGTGCTACGCTCTATGTACGCGCGTGTGCGTGCTCATAGGTGCACGCGTGTGTACGCCGCAAGCTCGTCGACGTTACTACATTCTACCGCGAATCGCCAGGGAGGCTGCCAGGGTGGGCGAGCAACGAGGGATTGGGATCGCCACAAAAGTTAATTTGCAATTTTAATACCCCACTTTTTATTCCGACAAAGTCGGTTGGCAGCCGTACGGGGATTTAATGAAACGAGAAGGTTACGTTACTCGCGGCTGACCGGTGCGGCGTTACACTGTGTATAAGTATCGTCGCAATTGTCTCGTTATAGTCAACAATGCAACCGCAACTGACCCAGAATTCGTGTATCCGGACTTTATTGAATGCTCTGGCGAATCAAAATGTGATCGCGGAAATGCACCCAATATTCCTGTCATGGAGACTTCACCACGTTGATAATTATTAAGAATGATGCTTTCGTAATAAAAATGGGTATCGCTCCCAATTATTACTTGATGCTATAATTTAGATAAAGGTCAGTCGTTAACCACATATTAGTTATTCAATTATTGTCGTTGTTATATAAGTCTAGTTAGAGTTACCCAACTATAGTTTTTAACTCTAGTTACTTGCATCGAGTTTTGTACTTCAAAGTCTACTATCGTACAAAAGTATTTTTTATTACATGCATTAATGAAGTTACCGATTGGACTGCAGGCCTATTAACTCTTTATTATCTTCCTTTGAGTATCCAAGATATTCCTGACTTATATAAATTCGCTAAATGTATGAATGCTATTTATAGACATTATTAAATTTAGCATAAATTGTTTCACATTTAAAATAATTTTTTGCATTTTATTTAAGAATGAGTATATCAATTGTTATTTAATTTTAAATTATCAAAGAAAAAAATTGAGATAAAAGGTTGAATTGTCAGAAACATCCTACGCAAGTAATTACACATTTAATTTAAAAGACCACGAGTAATTTAAGATTAAAGTAATGTGATGTTATATTAAATGCGTTGCCGGAAGATCTTATATATTCTTTACGCTTGCAAAGCATAATGTATGTTGTCTCGAATAATAATCAATGTTACGTCCGATCGATAATAGAAGTGTCTCGATTCGGAAATCGAGTCTGGTAGGCTTCTAGAAACGGAGTCTCTTTATCGCGATGCGAAGACTCGATTAACCTCCTTACGTCATTTACTAAACCATTGCGCTTACAATAGTACGGAGTTACATTATTTATCGTCTACCATTCCTTATAGATGAGATAATACTATAACAAGAAGAGATAAAAATTGCAACGCTTCGTCTCTAGAGGTTAATAAAAGATGAGATTTTGTACGATGTCCAGTCTCCTCTTCTTGATATCGTCAATTCTGACATTCGAGAGTTTTATTTTTCATTAAATTCATCAATATTTAATCGTTATAAAGGTAAATTCTTCTAAAAGCAACGTTATGCAATTTTAATTTTTAATCAATTGTTAATATTTAAAAAGAGAGCTGAATCTTTACATACATTACTATGTGATTTCGGTTTATAAATTGACTGTCGATATTTAATTATTTATATAGAAAGTAAAAAAGTATGCAAGTATAGTTTCGCTTCGATAATGTTCGACGTCATAATGTTTAAAAAATTATGAATATGTGTAATAAAATAAGATAATTTATATAATACTGAGATATATTTAAATTTTTGAAATATATAGACGAGAAATCATCCAAGGATGAATTTCGATTATTCGACACTTCGGAATTCGGCACTCGGTTTTCTGAATGGGATTTCGGATTCGTGGTTTCCTCTCGAGATACCTCTTCTCCATTCCCGCCGCATCGTGGCCTCTCTCTCGGCCTCTCGACCCTTTGCTTTGGCTCCCTCGACGAAGTAGGTATGAGGCCACCTTTTCCACGGGCGCACAGTGAGCGCACGCGTATCGATTCGTGGCCGCAGGTGAGAGACCGATGATTATATCGATCGAGTCTTAGTTCCGCGGACGGACGGCAAGGGCGGGGAGGAAGGTAATTTCGATATTCGGCGTTTCGGTACCCGGTAGCATGATCGGCGTAGCCCTTATGCGCGCGCTGTTTGGACGGTGGCGGCCTCGGGGCACTGATATTACCTACCCCCGTGATCAGCGCCTACATCGAAAATCACGGCGAGCGAGCGAGCGAGCGACCGAGAGAAGGAGAGAACGAGGGGCAAACGGAGCGAAAGACAGAGAGAGAGAGAGGGGACATTTTACTCCCGAAACGTCGACGTCGAAGTCGACATTTTTTGCGTCTAGCCGATTGTAAGTGTAGGGTGTGGACTTCTTACGTCGACCAGGAGGAGGTGGGCTGGCTGAAGGGGGATAGAAATCGCGAGCTACCTATCGAGTATATACGCGAACCGAGAAATTCGGAACCTCGCCAAAAAGGGGCGAAAAACGTTGGAAATTGCACACTTCGAATGCAAATTCACTCTTACCGTTCTCTTCCTTTCTTCTTGTTTTCTGTCGCACCTCCCTCCTCCTCTTTTGCTAAAATACCAGGTCCCCTTTTATTGAGCGTTGATTCGATTTTTGGATCCTCGGGATCTCCTTCGATCTTCAAGGTCGGGCCGTTGAGAATAAATGCCCGCGATATATTCGAGGGATGTGAATTTACACTGATGAATAACGTCCAACAAAGCTGAGTTACGTTCGACCGATTCCCTTTCCTCTTTTTCATGAAAGATCGTAGGTACCATTTATTATTAGATCACGTATTTCGAGGACAGATCCCGGAGGAATCAAACCGCTCTCAATTAATGCACCGTGCGACCTGTTTGATCAACAAGTTCGAAAATGCAAGCCGGTGTTACGCATCGATCGCTGAAATGACCTATCCGCATGACATCATTAACATAACTCGACTTTTTCGCGGTGCCCCGGTTTCATCGTGTTAGCCGGCATATATAATATGAGCGCGATTTGGCGGAGTCAGGTGATGAGGGTGGACGGAACGGCTCGGGGGCAAGGGACGAAGGGGATGGTCGAGTGTACAAATACACGCGGTGTATATACTTCGCCCCGTATATATTCGTTCAATCGTGGGCACGCCGAGAGAGAGCAGGTAACGCAACAAGTGGCGGTTTTCACGGGTTTTCCCGGGGATGAAACGCGCGCGGTCGGGCCGGTGGTGGAGTCCCACGCCACTTCCACTTCCACGGCGGCGAAACCGCCACCGCCGCCGCCGCCGCCGCTGCCGTTCTCCCTTCCTCCCTCCCCCCCCCTCCCTTCCTCCTTCCCGTCCACGCCGCGCCATACCCATGCCACCCCTTAACGGCCACAAAGCTTCTGTCCGGAATTTAAGGGTGGAAGCCCTTACGGCGTGGCGGCGGCGCCGTCGGCGGCGGCAACCTCCGTCCCTTCGCCTGCGCCACGGATTGAGATAGGTCGAGCTGCCACGGTCAAGGCTCTCGACCTCTCGCGATTAGGAGGGCTGCGGGAAGGAGAGAAAGAGGGTGAGAAAAGAGAGAGGACTGCGACTGATTTTAAAGGGGTTGTACCGTATCTACTTGCGCATCGCGCGGCACTCGTTTCCCTCTCGTCTGTTTTCTTCTTTCGCACTCGAAGCCAGTATCGTCGTGGATCCAATAATATGCTTCCTTCGTGTTTCATATTGAATTAAAGCCGATGTTCGACGATGTTGTTTGAAAAAAAAATAATATACTAAAATAATTATTCATATTTTTGTGTGATATAATAGTATAATAGTATAATAGTATAATAGTATAATAATTAATTCTGATGTATGAATTATAGTATTTTGCATCACATTATTTATATTTAAGTTTTATAGGATAAACTTGCGT
>NW_017259279.1:1243716-1246122 GCF_001594045.1 Atta colombica | reverse complement strand
GGTGTGTGTGTGGTGTGTGTGTGTGTGTGTGTGTGTGTGTGTGTGTGTGTGTGTGTGTGTGTGTGGTCATACAGAAAGATGACCATAGGCTGTAATTTCTCTCACTCTATAAAAATCTATGGTTATCTTACCCGAGTTTGTAATTCCTAACTTAAGTGTACGTTTTTTATATTTCTTTAATCACATGTGACATCGTTAATTACGATAGTGTAGTAATAGGAGTGTGGAAGTGTTGTAGAAGCGATAAGACTTACAATTATTTCTATTTTATTATTGGAAAAATTTGTTCCTTCATCCTGAAACTGCAGAAGACATCTCTCTAGTTTCTACTTAGGACGATCAGTCGGATGATTATGAATGTGAAATGGTTCGTTGCCGATTATAGTTTTCTCGGACGTGGAGCAGTATACATTTCCGAGTTTAGCGCAACACCGCTGGAAACCATTATTTGAAATCGGCCGACGCGATTGGCCGGCACGAAGGCACGGAGAGCGGTTCGCATGATTAAGATCATCCAATGATTCCTTCTCTATAATGATAGGCTCTGGCATATGCCCGCTCCCGCTTCCCGACTGGTAGAGAAGGCAAGTAGAGAGGAGAGAGAGGCATTATGCGAGATTACTAAAAAGAATCTTATGCTAATGAAAATGCTCCGTTCCGCCCTTTTCTTCTCTTTCTTTCTTTCTTCCTTCGTCGAGACTCCTTCACCGGCTTGTCTGAATGTCAAAACGTCGTCGTCGTCGTCGTCGTCGTCGTCGTCGTCGTCGTCGTCGTCGTCGTCGTCGTCGTCGTCGTCGTCGTCGTCGTCGTCGTCGTCGTCATCATCATCGTCGTCGTCGTCGTCGTCGTCGTCGTCGTCAAGGATCGACTGATGATTTTTTTTTTTGTCGTCGTGCTCGTTGATCATTACGGGAAACGCTTCGGGCCGTGCAAATGCAAACGTGTAGTATGTGAAATTGAATGTATCGTAACATGCCATAGAAGCAAAATGTAAGGATGCAAAGCTGACTACGTTATACATGATAATATTTTAAAATCGAATATGTTGCACACGGATAAAAACGGAGATCTAAACAATGCAAAGTAAACAAGAATATATTTTTCCCGTATTCTAAAATAACGAAAATTAAAAAGTATATAAAACTATAACTTTATAATACGGAATAATGTTCTTCATTAAAAATAAGTAGGGAGGGAAAATAATGTTTAAGTGAAAATAAATCTAGAAATGTACAATACAAAGGAGTGAAGAGGACCATTTGATCAAAGTGAACTTTTTTCTAATAATATATATGTAAATTTGTACAATTTACAATTTAAATAAATTGCGCACTAGGTACATATATTTATCAATCTTAAAACCGTCTTAGATTGAAGCTGAAATACGTAATATCACATATTAAATACACAAAAAAACAATTTAATATTATTGATGTTAATAAACATCTTTAAAATACTAATAAATATTTATTTATGAATTTCAATAATTTCAGAGTAAATTAATAATTTATTGCGGAAAATATCCCCTTGGGATTTAAATGGAATCTTGCGAATTTCGTGTTTTACCAATTTGACCACCGAGACATGTAATAATATTAATCGTAATAATCAATACGTATATGTAGGAAGAACGACATAAATATACAATATAATTAAGTGAAAATGAATCGAGAAATGGACCGAGAAATGTTCAACATGAGGAGGGAAAAGTTATTCTGCAAAATAGAATGCATCGTATTGCCCAAGTTTGTTGAAAATACTCTGAAATTCATAAAATGGCGAAAGAAATACGACAACATGGACTTGAAGCGGCAGTAATCGAAAATAACGGGAACACGCAAACGTCGGAAACACAAAGTTATTAATATTATCAGTATTAGTAAGTTATTACTATCCAGACGATCGCTGCGTCTAATGAACGTTCCGCGATTTCCATCAGGGACAGGACAAGTCGTTCATCAAGGACGAGAACACGATTCCCATTCAATGTATGTATAAAGTAATAAGGGAGGACGACTGAAGAGGAGAGAGAGGGAGGGAAAGAGAAAGAGAAGCGGAGCCAAACGAAGAACGAAAGAAGGAAAGGAAGAAACAGCAAACTACACGGACTCGGATAAATGGCCTTTCTTATTATTTTCATTACGGTTATAATGAAGTATTAATGGCGAGGCGGTCGGACGAGTCGGTGGACTGTGCAGGAACAGGCGGGGTGAAAGACGGGGAGAGAAGAATGGGAGACGAACGACCGACGCAGGCGGACGGAGATGGACGGACGGATTGAAAAAAACCATTTAGCAACTGGCCATTATAATAATACGTGATTCGTTTATCTCGGTACAGTCGCGGCCGAACTGATTACCATTCTCCCTCTGGATCACCATGGGAGATCCCACGTTTCTCGAGAGA